>NC_056736.1:641019424-641151924 GCF_019279795.1 Protopterus annectens
CATGTTCAAATTGGGCCGTAGACAGGGTAATGGATCGGGCTCCCCAGCAGCTATTCCAGTGTCCCGTTACTTGGCTATTTCTCCCTAGTTACCACAAACACTGTTCATCTCTCTCATTGTGAGCACTGTTTTCTGCTTTACTTCTACAATGATTACAGATATTTGGATTTAATTTAAAACTTTTATTTCAAAATTTATAGCACAAACACTGACAGACATTTGCTTCGTCTTCTACTTCTTTCAGCTTTTCCCGGTTAGGGGTCGCCACAGCGGATCATTTGTCTGCTCATGATTGGTAGTGGAGTTTTATGGTGTCGAGTTGCCAGCCCGGCACCCAACCTTCCACAGAAGGCATGCACACACTCACACCTAGGGCAAATTTAGAGTGTCCAATCCACCTACTGTATGTCTTTGGGATGTGGGAGGAAACCGGAGCACCCGGAGGAAATCCACGCAACCACAGGGAGGACATTCAGACTCCGCACAGAAGGCACCCCAGCTGAGAATCGAACTGGAGAACCCCTTGCTATGAGGCAACAATGTTAACCGCTGCACCACCATGGCCGCCCACTGATAGATATTTGCTAAACAAGGCAATACAGTCTCACAATGAAAACAGGCTTAGCAATAGAACTTGAAAAACACAAACGGCCAGCAAGATGGTTCCAACGCTTTATTGGTAAATCAAGGAATGGACATAAGAATGTCCAAATCAACAGTAAATTCAAACCGGTTTCGGCACAAAGCCTTCCTCAGTGAGACAAGTATATAAATAACTGTGCCAACCTTGCATGAAAGACTATTTATATATGATGGTACATGATAGGTCCACCAATCATATCAGTTGCTATAGTTCTTATTAACATAAATTTTTTTTTACTTAAATCTCCACTTTATACATATATCAAAATATGTTAATGAAACAACAAATGAAATAGAATGTTTGGGGTATTGAATTTACTGTAACTAGCAATCCAACACAAACTGAATTTCTGGATGTTACTGTTTATAGAAATCCGGGCAATACACTGGGTACTAAGATACATCGCAAATATCCTGAATATAACACATTATTACATGTATCAAGTATGCATCCACGCCACACTGTCCGCAATATCCCAAAATCTCAGTTTCTAAGGATGAAACGTATCAGTTCTTCATTGGATGATTATGAGGATGCCAGTATGGACCTAACTAAACGATCTTTGGATAGAGGATATCGTCCATTTGATATAATATCAGCTAAAACATGCTCAGACAGACAATCTAGAACACAGTTGCTGGAGTATAAGACTAACAAAGCCAGGAAAGGGGACTGCGCTTTGAGATTTGTAACCACCTATGGGAGAAATCATCAGGTCATTAGGAATATTATGGACAATAATTGGAATATTCCACTTGCCAATGATTTCCTAAGGGAACAACTGGGTCACCAGTGCCAATTTTCATATAGAAGGGGTAGAACACTGGGCTCAATTTTTTTCTCATTATAAACACCATGATAGTGGTGGAGCAAAATATAAACAATTGACCATGAGTGGAAATGAACTGGTGGGCACCTCTCCATGTGGGCACTGTATGTCCTGTAATCAGGTTAATAAAACAAAACAGTTTAGCAGTGCTAACACTAGTAAAGTGTACGACTTAAGAATTTTTGGGAATTGCTCTAGCAGCTGGGTTATTTATCTTGCTACATGTCAGTGTTCAGCCTTTTATGTGGGGAAAACATCACGCTCACTTAGGATTAGGATCGGTGAACACAGGAGCAATATTAGGAATAAGAAAACCACAAATGCATTGTATCAACACACACTCAAACATCATACAGCCAATTTTATGTTTACTGTCATCGACCGAATAATGGGGGACAGAAGCCATCAACAAGGTTGGGAGAATACACTCACTTTTAAGGAAAAATATTGTATAATTCATCTTGGAGCCTTGTTTTCTTCAGGTCTTAATGACCATTTATGAAGTATAGTTCTTTTTGGTGTTGTTGTCCTATTGGAACACAACACACATGGCTCACAGATGTATTTCATCATCTAAATATACTATAAATATTACCATATATTGTTGTTAATTGCAAAGTTTTTTTATATATTACTTTTCCTAGTGGATGGAGTATGTGTATACTATATATACCCCTTATCATTATTGTACAGTATTGTTGAATTTAATATGACTTTTTTCAAATCATATCCAGCAGATTAGGTATCTTTGATACTATGTTGATGTCAACATGATCACAGATTTAGATACATTTCTTTTTATTACTTTTGCCCCATATCCTTGATGTAATTATGGATTGTGTATATTATATTACATCATTGTTATTATTTTAACATTCTATTTCATTTGTTGTTTCATTAACATATTTTGATATATGTATAAAGTGGAGATTTAAGTAAAAAAAAAAAAAATTTTATGTTAATAAGAACTATAGCAACTGATATGATTGGTGGACCTATCATGTACCATCATATATAAATAGTCTTTCATGCAAGGTTGGCACAGTTATTTATATACTTGTCTCACTGAGGAAGGCTTCGTGCCGAAACCGGTTTGAATTTACTGTTGATTTGGACATTCTTATGTCCATTCCTTGATTTACCAATAAAGCGTTGGAACCATCTTGCTGGCCGTTTGTGTTTTTCAAGTTTGGTTGGCCGTGCAAGCTCTATGTGAGGGGTATGGTGTTCCTTAGCATTAGAACTTCTCTGCTTTGAAACTCACATTCATTGAAACAGCACTGAAACCCACATTAAAGAAAATGCATCTAGCCAGTAGTGAATAAATTTACCTTTGGGTTGTTTTCAAATCATAGGCCCCTTGCAAACATTTTAGGACCCTGAAAACATGCATAAATTCTTTGAGTCACCTTCCTGATTTTATTAAATTATATTCCCTGTATAATACAGCACCCCCTGTTTAGAGTGTGTTTTAAATTTACAGTTTTGAACATTTTTCCAGTAAGCAATGAAACAAAACTTATGAACTAAAATGTCCAATTCAGAACATGGGATTCAAGTGCTTAATCTGATGAATACATTTCTTTCTTTTATTAGACTGTGTTAGCTAGTTCATTTCTTAGTGTGGAGCTTATGGTGTTTTAAGACCCTCAGGGCCGGTTTATGTTTTTAAACCTACATGCTGACAAATTCAACTCAAACCACCTCCTCATCACCTCAGGTCACTTCCCATGAAATACCACCTATCATTCCTTTGCCTGTCATCACAAAAGAACAGGTCATCACTGCACTCTCCAAAACTAGAAACACAGCATCAGCTGGCCCTGACAGAATCCCAGGGTACCTATTAAATAGCTTGAAACATGACCTAGCAGACCCACTTGGATCTCTACTTAACCACAGTCTCCAGACAAGCTTTGTCCCAGTAAAGCGCAGGACAGCAATATTCATCCCTCTGCAGAAGGAGGGACCATCAACAGAACCAGTGAACTATCAACCCATAAGTCTGACTAGTCTCTTATGCAAGGCTATGGAAAGGAAAATCATGGACCTAATTAACAATGACTTAGAAAATCTCCAGATGCTAGACCTGAGCCAGTTTGACTTTATCAAGGGCAGGTCCTGCCTGCTCAAGCTGGTGGACTTCTTTGAGAAGGTCAAGAAGGCCATGGATGAGGGTAAGTTAGTGCATGCCACCTACCTTGACCTGGCCAAGGCATTTTACAAGGCATAAACTCACAAACTGGGAATAAACCTTTATGCCACAAGATGGATAGCCAAATGGCTCATGGATAGGACACATTAGAGTTGGGGAACCTACATCCAGCAAGAGGCCAATCACCAGTGGAGTACCACAGGTCTCAGTGCTGGGCCCCCTCCTATTTGGGATATACTTCTCAGATGTCAAGGCAAATGTAGATGGCCTTTGGCTGCCCAAGTATGCTGATGACTGCAAGTTGGGGGCAATCACTGACTCCCCAAATGATGCTGATATTCTACAGAAGGGACTGACACAGACAATGAATGGTGTCAGACCCATGGCCTCGAATTAAATGCAAAGAAGTGCATATTAATACCTTTTAGGAATTCAAATATCCCTACAAATTATAACATTGATAGCACCTTCTTAACAGTGGACCCAGTGTCAAGAGATCCAGGTACTCAGATACTAATCTGAACTTTGACCATGTGTCAATGGTGGTGAGGAAATCCTTCTATGTGGCTCAGCTTATAAGTAAGGGCATGGCATCCAGATCTAAGGGTGTCATAGTAACATTGTACTCAGACTTCATCAAACCAACAATTGAGTACAATGCACCCTTTAGCATGTACCTCGCCAGGCTCCTGCAACAGTTGGAGCGTCCTCAGAGGCATCTTACCAAAAAAATTCAGGGTATAACCAACATGTCATAAGCAGACCAATTAAAAGCCCTATCACTGTATTCAGTTTCCTACAGATTACTGACGGGTGATCTATGGCTGACCTACAAGGCAACCTCTGACCCATTCCTGATGAAAATGTTGCATATTTGCAAAACTAACTGCATGAGGGTTACCAGCTCCAAGGATTAAACTTGATCTTTGACATAAATAGATCATGTTGGAGAGACAGATATGTGTCCCAGAGATTGCCCCTCCTCTGGAATAGGCTTCCTATTCATGTGAAGCAGAGCCCTTTCTGAACCATCTTCAAGTGCAATCAAGACCAATGGATGGGATATTGAAACATCTGCATTTGCTCTGTTGTGAAACATATGCTTTAAGTTGCAGCCTGCAGTTTGTTTAGTTAGTAAGGTCTTTTAAGTAGTTTGGCAGAGACTGACAGAGTTTGAGAGCTAAGAGGGCGAAGCTGTGGTTAGTACAATGTAGTTTGGTTCTTGATGTTTGAAGAATAGCTCCTCACTGAGAGGGGGGATATGAGTTTGTAAGAGGAAGTACTAGTGTCATCTGGCAGCGAGTTGTATGTATGTGTCCAAGCACACAAGTTTAAACATTTAAAACGTAGAGAGCCTAGGAGTTCAGCTATTTGTTTAACTGATAGTCAGTTTGCTGTGGAAACTATGATACAATGGTGCTGCGTCCTATGGGAGTTTACAATGAATTATATAGTGTCTGGAAGGGTGTCAGGTTTTTGCTGCAGGCAGATGCAGCTAACTCCAGCTGAACAGAGGATTCCCCTTCCTAAGGCACAGCCTGCTGGAGGAGAAAGTAAATTAATGATTTTCCTTGCCCAGCACAGCAGATGGTTAATTTTATGTCTCATTTTTTATATGTTTGCTTGAAAGTTAAGAGTCTGGCCAATCCAGATTCCTAGGTGTTTGAATGTGTTTGTTGTTTTGACAGAGTGATTATTTTGGTGTCTGATGAGGAAGGTGGAGGGTAGCAAGTTTTTAAGTGGTTCCAAAAATTATGCATTTGGTGTTGTTAGAAGTTAGTATCAGCATGATAGATTTATGCTAGACAGAGAGCCAGATGTATAATCTGTAGAAGGTGTTGAATTTCTGGGTGGGAAGTATCAGACATATGTATTACCATGTCATCTGTGTCTAGTATGATTGGCAGGAGGGGACAGTTCTATTGGCAGTTTATTGTTTAAGATGGAAAAAAATACAGAAGAGCTCATAGAACCCTAGGGTACTTCTGTGATGATGAGAGCCTCATTTGATAAATATGTTTTAAGTTTCACCTTGAAGGTTTTATTGCTAAGGAAGTTTTGGAACAATTGTGAGGTTGTGAGGTTGTCTTTATTGTCAACCATGTGTTTGAGGAGAATGGATTGGTCTACTTGGTCAAAGGCATGTATGAGGTCGAAAAAAAGGACATTGCCTTTACCCATGTTGAGCAGGATATCATCAGTCAGGGCCCAAAAGGTTGTTGTGGTGCTTCTGTCCGACCAGAAGTTGTGTTGTTTTAGTGTAAGAATGTGGCTTTGCTAAGTATGACAAAAGTTGATTATACATGATTTTGTCCAGAGAAGACAAGACTGAGATGGTGCATAAGTGTGAAGTATTAGATAGTTTTGGTTGTTTTAGTAGGTGGTTGACTAAAACAGTCTTCAGTATGTTAGCAATTGTGTTTGTGGTGAGGAAGAGGTTGTAAATGTGCTGTAGAAGAGAAAATATATACTCTCTACACTGGTATATGAAACATAAGCATAGGTTGTCAGGTCCAGTGGGGGCCTGAAATGGGACTTGTTCTTGTAGGAGTTCAATGCATCCTGCTTTGAGCTGTCTGAAGTAGAATGGTGTGAGGCCAAAATGAGGTTCATGGTATTTGAGGGGTGAATGGTGTAGGGAAGGATGGGAGAGAGGGGAAGCTACTGCAGTAATGGAGAGATCAATAGGGGAAAGTGGTCCTTGGGAGTAAGGTATAGTATTTTGGGGTTCATTGGTTCTAGGGTACATGCAGCCACTGAAGAGGGGGATAACCTGACAGAACTGTTTTAGAATGTAAAACAGAAGGGTGTTTTATTTTGTGGAGACAGGCTTTGTGCCTTCTAATGGATTGTTTTGCTGGGTTCCCTTTCTGTAGTCGAACTCTCAAATGAGTGACTGGCATAATGTTGTTTCAAAAACCATGAACACCTGAAACTGAGGTAGAATATCAAGTAGGACAGGAGTATTGTTTTTTGGGATTGTGGCACAGGGAGGACCAGTGTATTGCTCCTTTCTCCACTGTGCTGCAATCTTAGAGTTGGTATATATAATTAGTGGAGGGGAGTGGGGCTCCTGCATGTTCCTCTGCAAAAAAGCAGATGCATTGTTTTCATTTTTTTTCCTTTCAATATTGTTTTTTTTTAAGTTGTTATGGCTCGATATTGTGTTGATCACTCATGGAGCATTTGATAATACAATAGGAACCCTTTTTACAAGGTTATTTAGAGTTGTGTGTGATATGGTTTCTTTTTTTCTTGGGTTGGGTTTGTTTTCTACGTATGTCAAGCCTTATCATGGAGCTTTAGAAGTTATTTGAGTTCTTCTGTGAAGCAGCGTTTTTTGTTGTGTTTAAGGAGTCTTGTGATTGCAGGACAGAATATGTCTTGTAATTATTGATTAGAACGTTATATGACAAAATAAGCATGTTCATATTTACTTTCTTATTGGGGAGTACATGGGCAACCCAGCAGATTATTTTGGGAAGAGTAACATTTTACATTGTTTACAACATTAAGGTAAATGTGATGCAAGAGATGTGAACAGCTCAGTACATGGATGAAAACCACAAAAATCATATAACGAATGACAGAAATGGATGACATAAACTCACTGTTTTTTAGCACCATCTCCTGTAGGCTGTAATCTTATTTCTTTTTTTTGTTTTAATACAGTCAGTTCACAGTACTTTGTCATCTGCTAGGAGAAGCTGTGTAGAATTATATTGCATTTAGAATGTCCAGTACATACTCTTAAAAAGCTGCCGTCCACTTTGTCTCTGATGAAGGGATACAATGAGTCAAGTAGCTTTTCATGTTTCTCATGGCTTCACAGTATTGCTCGAAGTCAAAAGTGAGTGTGTGAACGAATTTTTCCCGCATTACTGCTAAGCAGAACTGCTGGAGCTTTGAAGCACTGTTAAGAGAGCACCTGCTGCTTTCTGGAGTAGGGATAGCCTCTCCACAAATCTGTAGACACACTATGGGTTACTCTGTACTTTTTATAGCTCACTGCTCTTGGATGCAGCATATTAATAAGAACAGTTGCCTAAAATTATACACAATCTCACTTAAATTTTCTCCACCTTGCAAATCATTTTGTTCTCTTAGTTATGTTTGACATTTTTCACAGCAAAGGGTTGATGCTGTGTATAATTCAACTAAGCTTAATTTCCAAAGCAGATGTATGGAGGTTTGAGCTAGAAAGATGTGGCAAAACAGAAATGTGCATGCAAAATTATACAAAATCATTACTCTCAAGGCATTTAAAATGCCTAAGTAAAATAAAATGGATACAGCTTTTATTAGGAAAAATATGGGTCACATAATACATTTTTTTTGTCTATGGGGATAACTACAGAGCTATCCTCCCTGATGAATGGAAGCAAGTTAATGAGAACATAGGATTAGTGTACTGTAGCTGTTTATTAAATACAACTCTTAAGTACATTAGTGAAGTAAAGAAATACATTTAAGTACAGCTACCACTTCCTTTTGAATTTGCTATCAGAATGAAAAGTACTGCTATGAAGGTTGCCAAAGAATAAGGATCTTGAAGACAATTTACATCTAAGAAATACAACAAAGAATTAAGTGACTGTAAGTCTGATATTTACAATATCAATGACATTTCTAGTGACACAACATTAAAATGCAAGCAGTGATCCCCAGCTGTCTCACCACACTTCAACCAACCAGAAATCTCGTCAACTGACTCAACAGCCACCAATCAGGTCCATGATTTTCCTCTTTTTCAGTCGAATGCTGCTAAACATGAAGAAAGCCAATCAGTATCAGGTCTGAGTTTATCAGCGGCAAAATGCTGCAGATTCTCAGACAGACTAAACAAAAATAAACAAACAGCAGAACAATGAGCAGTAATTGACAGAAGTCTTACAATTACAACTGTAGTCAAAGGAGTTAAAGGCTTGCACTGTGTGTGTTATTCCCACATTCTGATAAAGGAAAGGCTGCCATTTCAGATTTCCAATCTCCTCTAAGAAACTTCAAACAGAATTTGTCTGTTACCCAAATGACTTTCATTTGTATCTGTAGTAAAATCCACTGTTCTGAAAACAATTTCACAACTCAAATCCATTGTATGGAAGCTAATAGAGAGCCCAGTTCCCATACAGTAAAAAGGTCCAGCACCTGGGCTACCCTTAAAATGACATTATTAGACTTTCAGAAAAGTTGTGAACTAAACAATGGGTATTTTGTTAAGTCAAAAGTCACAATACAAATCCTACAATTTGACACATAATGATTTTAGTATCTGCATAATGAAGATGGATAAAAGGAGAAGGGCTGGTGCCCTAACCACTATGAAGTTAAGATGTGGTCTAGTGAAACCTGTTAACAATAGTAGTACCAGAAAAAAAGAATGTATGTAGGGTTACTGACAACTGTCTAGACAAATAGTTCTTTGACAGCCTTACTATTGCAGCACTGTTTAATTTTCTTTTTCATGTCACTTATTCCACACTAGCAATAATTTCTGGAGTACTAAAAATTCATACAATTCAAGAATCACCTGCCATTTTTACAGAAAATAAGACGAAGAATGTTGTTAACAACTGCAATTCCTTTTTGAGAGACTCGGTTCATTTTATCGAGATCACCAGGGATATTAACAGTGACTCTAATAATATCTTAGTACTGATGTAATCTCTCTGTTTACATTTGTTTGTGTGTACAGGACTCATTACTTGTCCTAAAATAATTTATGCGTAGGGTTGCCACCTTTTCAAATGGCCAAAGTGGGACATTTTTGGTACAAACATCAGATTTTACAGGCTGAAACACACCCATGGTCAGTACAAAGGTTAGAACTTAAATTTTTTGCCTAAATAAAAGCTTATTCTTGTAGCATTTCAGTTGCTTATTCCGTTTCTTATAACATTTTGGTATTTTAGCTACAGAATAACTGTTTCATGCAACTATTACATACAATATAGAAAATAATTTTGTCCTAAAATCTCAGGACATTTAGCATTTTTACAATTTTTTGTCAGGACACAACTGCCCAAAGAGGGACTGTCTCTCGCAAAGTGGGACAGATGGTAACCCTATTTATGGGTTACATAAGTCCCACCACAGACTTTTTGGTATGTAATTATCAGTTTGACCAGAAATCCTTAGTTTGTTTAGAAATGTTAGTGTACAATATTTTGACGCAATCAGGTTGAAGACTGTTGTTAGCTGAAAAAATAAATACCAAAGCTACTACAATAAAGCCACAAGTTTCTCAGAGAGCAGTACCCTGCTCAACGCTTGTTGCTGTTCAAAGAACAATGAACAAGGGTAACTCTATAATGCAGTTTAAACTCTTTGTAAACCTTCTTGTTACAATAATAAATAAATAAATAAATATGTTTTAATGAAAGGATTATAAAAGCTCTGGGATTCATAAAGAATCCCTCTGCGGACACCAAGAGTTGTGGCCAAAAGGGACTGTTTCCACAATTGCTGTAAATATAATTCAAAGCCACATTAGCTGCAATGAGGAAACAACTCATTATCAGCTAATCTGCATGCCTTTAAATCGTGGTGTTACCATTTGTGATAATCAGCACATTCCTGCAGTAATCACCTCTGGTGGCCCATCCATTTCTTTGATACAGGCACGCCCCACCCCCATTCATTTTCATACACACACTCACACACACACACACACACACACACACACACACACACACACACACACACACACACACACACACACACACGTACATATTAAAAAACACACACACCACCACCATATCTCTTTAGTTTGCAGAAAATCCTTGAAATACCTTTATTTTTCTCCTGCCCCTCATTATTCATGGATGATTTCAGTTGGTCACTAATGCCAGATATTAGAGTTTCATTCTTCTTTTTTTTCCAAAATTGCATGTGATGCTAAACCTGTTGCTCTATTAACTTTCTATGTGACTCTGAGTATATTTAAACATTATCTCTAGCGTCATTTAGTGTTCCTCCTGGCTTTATCCGTAAGTCTTCTGGATGGCCATTTAGAAGTATGGTGCCCCCCCCGAACAGACACACCCACGTCCTTTACAACTGCCCTGATTTAGCTAGGGTTGCCACCTTTTCAAATGCCCAAAGTGGGGCAATTGTGGTACAAACATCATATTTTGCAGGCCAAAACAATGGTCTATATTAAATCAGCGAACGCTTAAAACATTGAACGCTAATTTATCGACCCAATGTAAGTGAAAATTTACAATCCCGAACACTTGGAACAGTGATTTTTTTCCCCAAGGAAAAAAAATCGCTGTCCCCCCAAAAAAAATAAATAAATAAAAATAAAAACTTCAAAACATTACATAAAGTAGGAGGCTGTGCCCCCACACCCCCTACTTAAATATACCAACTCTGAGATCGCACTTCAGTGAGGAAAACTCAAAGTAATGGAGGTGGCCAAGAGATTTCTTTCCCAGGGAAAGAAATTGCTTATATGCCGTTTTGCTAGTTTGTTGTTTCGTGCCTTCAGGTTCAATCAAGACACATTCGAAGGATTGGGTTTTCGATTATATAACAGGAACCCCAAAGCATACCCACAATCACTTTTTTGCCTAAATAAAAGCTTATTCTTGTAGCGTTTTAGTTGCTTATTCTGTTTCTTATAACATTTAGGTATTTTGGATAAAATAACTGTTTTATGCAACTATTACATAAAATATAGGAAATAATTTGTGACAAAGCAAGATGCAGAGGACAGGAAGAAATGGAAACAGGTGATCCGCTGTGGCGACCCCTAATGGGAGCAGCTGAAAAAGAAGAAGAAGATGGGAAATAATTTTGCCCTAAAATCTCAGACATTTGCCATTTTTACAATTTTTTTGCAGGACACAACTGCCCAAAGAGGGACTGTCCCTTGCAAAGTGGGACAGGTGGTAACACTAGATTTAGCCCTTACTGTCATCATCATAACTCACAGAGTATTACAATTAGTCAAGGGCTTAATCAGAGCAGTTGTAAAATGTTAGGGTGTGTCTGTTCAGGAAGAAGCACCATACTTCTAAATGTTCATCTTTTACAACTGCCCTGATTTAGCCTCTGCTCTGTTCCTCATAACTCACAGAGTATTGCAGTCTGTCAATAATGCTAAACATTAAGAATTTCATTCTTGCTATAATTCAGAAAATAGACCAGCATAAAAGCCCTCTTCAGTTACTTATAAAAGGTCTAACTTGTTAAGAGCCCATTGTCTATACCAAAGGTACGGGGTTTGAACCCCCCCCCGCCTCTCATTTGGAAGTAACGTTTTCAACTGACTTAAGGTAATTTATTTATTTTGTTTTACATGTTTTTTACTGGGAAAGTCCAACTAGGCACAGCCCATTTTCAGAGGAGGCCCGGGGAGAAAAGCTTCACAAAAAGTGACAGTACATACAACATTAGTAACAGTAAATACAGCACGACAAACAATATACAGAACAAATATATTCAAAAAATGCAATAAATAAATATACAACATAAGTTACAGTAGATACATCAGATATGGAACTTAACATAGTGATATTATTAACATTGAACCTATGAGTATTAATTTTCATTTGTAAAGGGAAAATAATTCTAGATTTATCACACATTTAAGAATAAAAAGAAAAAAAGAAAAATCATAATACAAATAAGATCACTGTAATGTTTAAACTGTATCCATGGTGTCTAGTGGCATCACATGGGACTAAAGCTGTACTCACTATATGTTTTTGGACAGTGCTGTGGTGCAGCGGTTAGCACTGTTGCCTCCCAGCAAGAGGTTCTCTGGTTCAATTCTCGGCAGGGTTGCCTTCTGTGCAGAATCTGCATGTCCCTCCTGTGCATATGTGGGTTTCCTCTGGGTGCTCCGGTTTCTCCCACATTCCAAAGACATGCATCTGGAGCATTTCTCCCCAGGCCTCCGCTGAAAATGGGCTCTGTTCCAGTCAGACTTTCCTGATAAACAAATGTTAAATAAATAAATAAATTTTTGTTTGCTGAGAGTACAAGATTCAAAAATTTCCCTTGTGCTTTTATTACCTTTCTAAATGAGTTAAGGCTATACTGAAAGCGTATCCCTGGTGTCTCCCTCTCCATATGAACTTTGTACTGAGAAAATGTTCTATTAACTTTTAAGTGATTTTAGGACACAATTTAAACAGTATTCCTGGTGACTAGTGATCCCCCACTCCATACATTTTTCATGCTGCAAAACTGTTGTTTTTTGGTTGGCGCAGTGGTGCCATACTTAATGTTGTCGCCTCACAGCAAGAGGTTCTCCAGTCTTATTCTCAGCTGGGGTGCTTTCTGTGCGGGGTCTGCATGTCCTCCCACATTTCAAAGACATGTGTATGGCGCATTTCTCCCTGGGCCTCTAGGACTTTCCTGGTCAACAAATGTTAAATAAATATTAACTTTTTAAGTAAGTTTGAGTAACCCTGGTGTTAGTGTTTCCCCAGTATTGTAGGATTTGCTCTTACACACACACACACACACACACACACACACACACACACACACACACACACACACACACACACACACACACACACACTTGTACATTACCTATCCTCTAATTACCACCCTTCTGCAACCACATACTATCACACAAACATACACACACACACACACACACACACACACACACACACACACACACACACACACACACACACATACGCATGCACGCATGCACACACACACACACACACACACACACACACACACACACACACACACACACACACACACACACACACACACAAGAACACTTATCAATCTGCATACATTCATACATGCAGCCACACACATGTACACCCTCACCATTACCAGCAATATCCACCTTCTAAACTCTCTGGTACTTACCTTTAATGTGATCTCACCCACTGAAAATAATGAACTGGTCGGATGCATAAATACCTTTCCTCAGGCATTTCTGGGGGCAGTAAACGCTGTTGCCATCAGTAGCAGCCCCTGCTATGGCTTACTGCTGGCAACAGCCCTTTCTGAATACAGCCCACGAAGTCCAAACCAATATGAATGAGAAGTAACTTTATTAATCAGGTGTTCTTCATTAAACTGCATAAAACGGTATGAAGAATGCTTCACTAATAAGTCATTTCTCATTCATACTACCTTGGATTCCTCACTACACTAAAACCTGTTTTTTTTCTTTTTTTCTAAGAAAAAAAAACTGATTTTTATTTTTGAGTGGATTTTACAGTTTTTCCTAGTCTATTATTATTGGTGAGGAAAATACAGAGAGTAATTTGCTCTTGCATTATGAAAGTACGTACCTTCCTTATCCAAAGAGAAACATTGTTAAGGAACAGTGCAGGTGGGCAAGTACTTTAACTGCTGATAATGATATTTTTTTCCAGAGAAGTAGATCATTTACAAAGGAGACATTACTCTGTGGTTATCCTAAAAAAGTAACAGTGCAGGTCACTACTTACGTGAATGACAAGCTGCTAGTACGGGTGACATACAGAGGCGAGAATGTTAACTCCAACTGCCCCTAATTTGGTCCCATAGAAAACCACGGACGTCACTTCTTTGACTGCCGACAGATGAAAACATTTTGCTGATGCAGCTTTCGGTGACAGTGGAGTTTTCCCTTTTCTCCTTTTCTCCACTGTTGTGCATTCTCAGGGTAGCTATTTACAAGGTCAGGGAGAGGGCTGCTTACCCCTTGCAAAAAAAAAAAAAAAGAGAGAGAGAGAGAGAGAGATTCGCCAAAAGGTGTTTTGGCACATTTTTTTTTTTCAATCTAATGGCAGATAAAGAAACAGCTGTTGATAGACAGACATGATTCTGTCACTGCTCACAAGCTGGGAGATAAACCAACTTTTATCAACAAGCTAACATTAAATTTTAAAGTTTTTTTTTTCTTTTTTCCTTTTTTTTCAGAATGAAAAGGAAACTAACATTTTTTTCACCAAAATGCAGGGTACTTATAAGTGTGTGAAGCCTGCAGAGTTTTAGCTAATTCATTGCACTGTTATAACCCTGCTATAAACAAGGTTATTAAACCACCAGACTATAATTCATGGAGTTACTCTATGATCATCTGTACAGTTTCTTGTTCTGGATGTAAAGCTTTCTCTGCAGGCAAAACATCCAGGAAGTTTTGTACCCAGATTTATGAACATCAATATGCCATCTAAAGTAAAAATGACAGCAATGCTCTCTACAAGGACATGGAAGCATGTTCAAAATCACAAGAGACCTGTTTTCTATATAACTGACTGTGTTAATCAGATTACTGGGGAGGAGATGTTGAAATCCGATTAGTGTATAGTTGGAGTACAAGAGGCAGAGGCTGAAGTAAATGAAAACTGCTAATTTCAAAATTATTCCTATATCAAAGACTCTGAACATTAATTATAAGTTTATTGGTCTTAAACTCATAACACAGATTCTTTTCAGTTATGAGGAAGTTCCACAAATCTTCTAAAAGATAAAAGCACTTACTTGTATTTTTGTTTTATTCCTTATGTAAGTGTCCCAAATAAAAAATGCATTTGTTATTATTTTTTTTTTTTGCTAAATAATTTTTATTTTTTTTGTTTGTAGACAAATTATGATACAGTAAATTTTAAATTACAATTCAAAATAAAAGAAAATAGTTAATAACTATAACAATATGTACAATATTCACAGGTGGTCCAATGAAAAGGATTAACCAATAAGGTTATAAAGAGGAATAATCTCATAGAACTAGTATAACCTTTACTGGCATATATTCACATAAATTCATCTTAGTTTATGACATTTCAATTTCATGTAGAAGAAATTCTGTCCTTTTGTAATGTGTCTATAAGTAATTTGTTATTATTTTTGACTCACCAATTCAAACCCAGCTTATGGCCCTGCTGCTTTTTTTTTTTTTTCTTTTATTTGCTTACTGTCTCTGTAAAAGACATGTAGTGTTAGTAACACATACATAAATACCATCCGCCTACCATCTGACATTAAGCTTGTCTTTGGCAGGCTGGACAAAAGTATACATTCAAGGTGAGTCCAATCAGTGCACCACAAGCCTGAATAAATGCAGACACCTAAATGCATGACAAATTCAGAAATTATTTTGAGATTTGGGTACTTCACAGAATCTGACAATGCAGTTTTAGGTGGAAATTTGTTGCAAACAAAAATGTATAAATAGATTACCTCTGCCAGCATTACAACAGTTTATTGCAGCAGCATATACTATTTTGTCATTCGTAAAGTGTCAGAAAGGCTTTGCTCAGTATTGTAACAATTCCACTTGCAGCTTTTTTTGATTATACTCTGGTAAGAGATATGTACACCTAATGTTTATACTGGGGTCGAGGAAAGTATGCTGTATCCCCTGCATGGAAAGCTTGGGTTTGAGGCCAAAGGCACTTAAAGTTGTAAAAGTACTGCTACAGCATTATATGTCAAGCCATCTTTACAAGACTTAGCACGTTTAGCGGTGGAGACCTGTTGTGATAATCATAGGAAATGTTTTTAGCCAGAATGTGCCCAAAGATTTTACTTAGAAAATGATAATATGAGGATTCTGCTGCAGGAAGAAAGAAAAATCGAAACCACTTACTGTATTACAGAGATGAATTTGCTGATTTGCTACTAGCCACCACCTTGCAGAGGTTAGTGTCAGTAAGAAATGTTATTAAACATTATAGCATGTGTTGACATCAGTGGTCCTGATCAGAAAAACAGTCTTTCTGTGCAGTGTTATTTGTTCATGCTAAACATTACAGCTGGCAGTTACTAATAAAGCTGAATTTAATAACTGAAAATCTAAAATGACATACCTCAATAGTACAAACAACACATATCCTTATGTGAATGACACGAAAGTATTGCGTGTACTCACTTTAAGGACCATGGAGTAACTGTTTATAACACTTTACAATACACAGTAAGTCCATGATTAGAAGATGTTTAGCTACTATTACAACTATTATATGCACTAGCTCCTCATGCCATGCAGATAGTATTATACATAAACAGATAAGGCACTTACACGGCCTGTGACAGAATATGGTGGTGGTGGGGGGGGGGGGTTCTGCATTTCTGGTAGCAATAACATAATTAGAAAGGACTCAAAACTGCTACACCAGGTAAACCTCCTCTGTCATTATGTTAAATTACAAATAAAGACTGGTTCAACCGAGTCTATAAATGCCTAAAAACTAGGTATTGCGAGAATACCTTGAATAAATATTATTCACAATATCAGTACAAGTAAAGTAAAGTAAACAACAGAATAGTACATTACTTATCTGCCTTTTTCTCATGTTTTAGTCAAAAAATATCTGTTTGCATGTTTTAGTTTGTTCTGGGATGTTATTCTTGTATTTTAATTTGCAGTTGTGGGAAGATTGTGTTTCTAAAATATTCTGCACTTCTATTTCCACAAATAGAATAACTCGTAAAAGCTATACATTTGTATTTTAAACCCTGCTGGGTCACAGTCTTGTAATTTAATTCACAATTGTGACAGGACTGTGCGCTCCTGCCAGATTTGAACCTTAGTCATTTACTACTGCATTTTGTCCATAAACAGTGTTACTGGTAAACGTCTGCACAGTCTGGTGGCTTAAACTGTAGAAGAAATTCAATAGTGATAGAATTGTCTCTGCTCCAGTTTCTGTTTCAGTGCTTTCATATTTTGCTTATAATTTACCTGCTTAAAGTTGCATTATTTGTCTGCCCCATCCCCCACCAATACACTAAGCTTAAGTTTCTGAAAGAGCTACAATATTGGCTTTATTTGATCTGATACCTCTCTAGCTAGCCTGCCATCTACAGCACAGAGCTATCCTCACCCATTGCCTTTCATTCAAGACCTGGAGAGGTGTTGAAATGTGAGTAACTAGTTTTTCATCAAAAAAGAAAAGACAATTATTTCAATTCTGCTTAAATGTTTAAATTGCACTTATACTGACCTGTAGTATGCCGTGGTGGTACGGCGGTAGTGTTTTTACCTCACAGCAAAAGGTTCTCCCATTCGATTCTCGGCTTAGCTTGGGAGTGCCTTCTGTGTGGAGTCTGCATGTCCTCCCCGCGGTTGGGTAGTTGTTCAAAAGACATGCGTGTGTAAATGGGCGCGCCTTCGTTGAAGGTTTGGCATCGAGCTGGCACCTCAGCGTTTTGTAAAAATCTACTGCCAATCATTAGCGGATCGGAGTTCTGCTGTGGCGACCCCTTACCGGGAAAAAGCCGAAAGACAAACAACAACAACTGACCTGTGTAGTGATACTTCATTGTACTGCCAAAAAAGGTTATCTGTTTGCACTTTTTAGTTTTTTTTTTTTGGTGAGACATTAGTCATGTATTTTAATTTGCAGATTTACATTTGTGGGAAGATTGTTTCTACAGTATTCTGGACTTCTATTGTCACAAGCAGAATTACTTGTAAAAGCTTTAATTTTGCATTTTAACCTTTGCTGGACCGTAGTCTTGTAGTTTAATTCACAGTTGTGGCAGGACCGTGCACTACTGCCAGATATGAGCCTTAGTCATTTGTTACTGCATTCTCTCCATAAACAGTGCTACTGGTAATTTTTTGCATAGTCTGGTGCCTTAAACTTTACTAGAAGTTCAATAATCAGTGAATTGTCTCTGCTTCAGTTTCTGCTTAAGTGCCTATATACTCTGTTTATCATTTACTTGCTTAAGGTTGCATTCTGAGTTTGTCCCATCTCCCACTAACCCATTAAGCTAAAGTTTCTGAAAGCATTTCAGTATTGGCTTTATTTGCCTGGATACCTCTCTAGTTATCCTGCTTGAAAATTCTTCCTAACCCTCTTACCTTTTTGCTGTAGTGGTTTTATAACGTTATGTCTCTGGCCTCCACACCTTATGGTATTCTGATTTCTAAAGTACTTCCCTCACCTCTTTCATTGTTACTGTCTGTTGTTTACATTATCTATGTACTCTTCCCACCCATTGTTTTCCACAGCCCCATGATACTGAATGCCCACCCAACAAACCAGTATTGCTCTTGAGTAAACCTCCTTTACTACATATTGTCTCCTGCATATTTTCCTAGAGTTCAGCAAAGCCTGGAGTCCTAGCTTGCATTCCGTAAGTGTTTTACTTATATTCAGTGCCATCCTTTGCTAAATTACCTTTGCTTAAGTTATTTTGAGTGATCGCTACTGTTTCCTACTTTTATATGTACATTTCACTCAATTTTTTAAAATAAATTGCTCTTTCTCTCACTGTTACTGCTAGATGACTGTCTTGAATTTGCCTTCAGCAAGGGATTTCCAGCTAACTGTTTAACTGATTTGTGGTAGCACTGCACTTGAGAGTCTCTTCTACTGTGTTTCTGCATAAGAATGACTTGCTTTATTCATTTTGTGGCAGGAGGTGTTTGTCTTGTCTATCTGAGTTGTGAAATACACAAAAGGACTCCTGGTGTAGTCATTTTATTGGCCAGGTGGCTCATTGGTTAGTTTTCTATTTTTCTGTGCTGCTATAAATTTTGCATATTTGCGTAGGTTAGCAGTGACCTGTATAATAGCAAAAACCTAGAAAGCAAATTTTCCCAGTAGAACAGTCCATGGAACTGTACCCTGAAAAGCAACAATACAGAGAAAAATACCTTGTGGGCCAAGAAGCTTAGAGCAGCTAGTTGGGCATCGAGTGTCAATATCTACAGATTTAGAAGAATTCAATATTTTGCAAACATTAAAGTTAGTAGAATTTAGTACTGTTTAGCATAATGTGACCCAATAAAGCACCCTTATTAGTCTGCACCAACAAAGAACCATTAATAGCCTTCTGACCCCAACACCCCCCCCCCCTTGTAGATCACCAATCAAAGGAGTGGACAGTATGGATATGCAATTTCCTAACTTCTCTGTAGCCAGATTGGTGGATATGGGCATCTTAAAACAATGTAGCAATTGTCTCATGTTTACTGACAACCAGTTAATTTTTACAGAAGCAGACACAGTATGTAAGAGGTGTACCCAATGACACTGAAGGCTAAACACTCGCACATAAGAGGACATCAGGTTGTCAAAGTCTCAAATTCACATCTACAACAACCATCTCATACAGCACACAACACACACACGCACACACACAGATATACACACATTAACGTATCCAGAGGCACACACATGCACACACATTAACGTATCCAGAGGCACACACACACACACACACACACGCACACGCACACGCACGCACGCACACACACACACACACACACACACACACACACACACACACACACACACACACAGATTAACATATCTAGAGGCATGTAAAAAAATTTGCCTAAACAACAAAGAGCATGTAGACCACCTGTTGTCAAAGCTATGCCTCAGTAAGCCCAAAGGCACTCAAAAAAAACAACACCTAACACCATGTATATTTTCACTCTCAGTGGAGCAACAAATACTAAGCTCCTAAGGCAAGCAAACACACTTGTCAGGAGTCTCATCACAGGGGAATCCATTGTAAAATCTACTGCTGCCCCTCTAACCAGGCTGAATAAGGAGAAGATAACTGTTAGTTGCTTATCTGGAGCCAGGATCCACCAAATCACACATGCACTCAAGTCATTACACCACTGGTATCAGGATGATTCCATCATAGTCCATGTAGGTGTAAATGACCTGAGATGTACCTCCCTTGATGACTTTATGAAGAGACATTACAGAGCTTTCAGACTATGTGTCTTAGGCTGGTATGAGTCTAACATTGAGCAGCGTACTGCCATCACTAAGGATGATGCAACAATATGAGCAAAAAAACGACCAATTTCAACAATGGGCTGTCCTTCTGGTGTCTCATTCTCAGAGGAATGGATCCAATATTTGTCAGCTTGGGTGTACATAATTAATGGACCATGTTGCGTTGCCAAGAATGGTCTGCACCTTTCCTATCTAGTTTTTTGAATACTGGCTAAAACTTTATCCATCCTCACAATGGCTTTTTTTAGGCAATGTCAAATTGACAAACTTAGTGACATAGCAAAATCAACTCGATGTCAGGAGCCTAAATAAAAAAAAAAAACTTTACTCCCTTCAAGCCCTCCTCACACTCGAGAATACAGACATCTGTTCCGTTAATGAGACATGGTTTGAAGTCCAACAATCAAATCAGACACAGCACCACGGTGAACAGAGTCTCTAGTAAAAAAGATACGCTCCAAAAACAACTAGACTCTTGAATTCCACAGACATTTAATATTGTAATAATCCAAAGTTTTCTGATAAAACCCTTTCTCAGTGTAAGAAGACAGAGTAAAACCAATCATTCAGTTAAATAACAGTTTTAATAACTCCCTGATGTAGGCAGGGAATGAAAGGAATCATTGTTTCCAGACTGTGACAATGTTGGCTCCATAAACTTTTTAGATACCACTGCAGTTTCCTCATATATGCAGTCTTGCAAATGGAATTAGTAGAATGCAGGATGCCATGAACCCCAAAGCCTGCAGAATTTGTCTTGCAGATAACTGGGGTTTGCTGCCATCTGTTTGAAGTAAATAGTCAGTTGCCTTTGTTTGTCTGGCGTAAGGTAAGCCATCTGGGCAGTTGTATTCAAGCTTGCACCCAGGAATGTAATCTTTTGAGAGGGTACCAGTTGTGATTTATTTTCATTTATTGTGTACCCTAGGCATGTTAGAAGCCTTTTTACAAATGCCAGATGTTGAAGAAGAATGTCCTTGTTTTCTGCTTGAATGAGACAGTCATCCAAGTAAGGACAGATTTGTATGCTTCTTTGTCTGCAAAATGCAATTACTGGTGCCAGGCACTTTGTAAAGACCCTGGGCGCAGTAGATAAGCCAAAGGGCAGTGCAGAGAATTGGTAATGCATAAAACCAGCCTTGAAGCGGAGGTATCTTCTACATGATTCCCTTATTGGGATATGCAGGTATGCCTCTTTTAAGTCTAGAGTCACTAGCCAAGCGTTCTTGCCCAGCATGGGCAGAAGCTGTTGCAAAGTCAGCATTTTGAATTTTGGGATGTCCAAGAATGTGTTCAAAATCGATAAATTCAGTATTGGGCGCCAAGCATTGTCTTTTCTGGGTACCAGGAACAGTCTTGAGTAAAACACTTGCCCTTTTTCCTGTTCTGGTAGTGGCTGAATAGCCCCCATATCCATGAGGGACATAACTTGTTTCTGTGCCTTTGCCCATTGATTTTGTGGCAGATCCGGCCAACCATTTGGAATTGGCAAGGTATGGAAATGAAATCTGTATCCTTGGGATACTATGTTTAATACCCACTTGTCCTGGGTTATTAACTGCCAGTTTTGAGCATGAAGTGCTAATATTTCCCCCTAAGGGGGCTGCCAAAAGATAAGTGCTTGGTTATGGCAGAGGGAAGTCACTGAGACTGTTTACTGTAGGGTTGTGCTTTGTTTCCTCCAGATTTGGAGGTAGAGGCACTCCATTGCTTTAACCTGTAAGAACCCTGTGATTGGTATCTAGAGACTTTTGAGCGCCTGGATTTCCCTGTGAGGCTATGTCGGACACAGGAAAGGATCAATGTTTTTGTAGGACAGTGTCTACTGAATCTTGGTGGCTGCACTTGTAAGAAGTCTGTTACAGTTTGCATAGACTTAGCTTTGTCTTCCATTTTCTTTAAAACCTCTTCTGCCTTATTAACAAACAGAGTATCATGCTGTAAAGGTGCATCCAACAATTTAGCTTTAACATGATCAGGCAGATTTTGCTCCTTGAGCCAGGCATGCCTTCTAATTACAGATCCAGTAACTGCGGCCCTGCAGGAGGCCTCCAAGGAATCAAAACCTCATTGCAAAGTATGCTTTTCAACCTGTTCTGCTGCATGCAATAATTCCTGTAATTCTTTATTTTCCACACATTCAGAAATCAACATCATTTTCTGTTTCAATAATCCTGTAACATGCTGCTGATATTTAAGCATATGAAACTGGCAGTTTAAGGCCCTAATTGCCAAGGTTGCAGGCGTATAAACCTTCTTTCCCCATCTATCCAGCGCCCTGGAATCTCTATCAGAGGGGGTAGGATTCTTAGCTGTTGAGGCCTTTACACCTTTGAGACCCTGTGAGATAGTTTCAGGGTCAGCAGCAGGATTTTTGAATAAAAATTTGCGGGAGTCAGGAACCCTGTAATATCTGTCTGGCTTACTAGGAGCCGGAGATAGGGAATCTGGAGCCATGCTGGATTCCGAAAACACATCATCAACAATGTCTAATACAGGAGGTATGGCCAAAGGCCTATGCTGAGGAAGAAGAAGGAAATCCCTAAGCCTCTTTTTTGATTCTGAGAAATCCTGAATCTCCCAATGAAAATGTTCCCTCAAAGTATGCAAGGTTTCTCCAAAAGAATAATCTTCAGGAGGAGATGCAGATGGGATGGATTCCTCTGCATCAGAATCCTCATAGGGTGGTATAGAAAATTCTTGATCAGAAGAGGAGTCAGAAGAAATAGAAACCTGATCTGAAGAGTCATAATCAGTGTCTTGCCTAGGCCTCTTATCGGGGGGGGGGGGGGGGTTGGGAACCCCTGATCAAGGTAATTAAGTGTTCAGCCATTTTGATCATCCGTTTTTTGGGCATAGAGGCCTGAGCACGTGGCTCATGTGTCTTTGTTTAGCCTTAGAAGTTGCTTTTGTCGTTGTTTTTGAAGCTGGCGTCGGTTTTACATAGAAATGTTGAGGCCTGAAAGCACTCTCAGAAGCTGGTGCCTGCTCAGCAGCTCAGGACCCATCCGAGGGAGAGACATCCGCGAGTACAATACTTTGAGAATCTCGCGGCAGGATAGACTCCACATGGGTCTCGGTAGAGCCCTGCGACTCAAAAGTAGCGGGTATCAGGGTCTGCGAAAGTGGCTGACTGAGTACCGGCGAACCGGCGACTGTCTTAGGAGAAGCTTCGTCGTTGGTTTTGGACTTCAGTGGTCTGTCTCTGTCCTTTTCTTTGCGTTTTTTGTGAACTCATGTAGTCGGATTGCTATCCGACGACATTTCAGGGTAATTAAATCTGTTTCCAAAATATTATGAAGCAAAGATATACCGACGCTTAATAGTGCGTTGGTTAAATCTAGCACAAAACCGACAGCAAGGCACATTATGATCTGGGCCTAGACAAGGAATACAGTACAAATGAAAATCCTTATGAGGTATTTGCTTCCCACAAGTAATGCAATTATTAACTTTTACTGACATCAGTAAGGAGCAAGAAAAAGTTTCCCCAACAGGGTACTTAGCTTTAATTGAAGACTTTGGTTCTGAAACTCAAATGCGAAAATTTCAGGAGTCGGCCAACCGGCGCTTGCAAACTGCTTCAGCTTCGGGCACCGCGCGCCAAGAAAGACTAAAGAAAATGGCGTCAGCTACATGTTTTATACCCCTGACGACCTAACGTCAAGGAAGAGGAGACAGCAATCGATGCAGTACCCAAGACTTTGATATTCAGGCCGACTGAGGGCAACCTGCCAGCAGATTACCCTAATGTAATGACTGCAACAGTGAAACACGAAGAACATCTGTGCATACTGCCTACCTAGATCTGGCTAAAGCATTTGATATAATACTCTGCACGAGTATTGTCAACAAACTTACGGAACTAGGTATAAACCCCTTTATAGCATGCTGGATAGCTAGCTGGCTCACTGACAGGACTCAGGAATTTAGAATCTGTGAGGCCACCTACAAGAAGAGGCTGGTCACCAATGGAGTCCCCCAGGGCTCTGTGTTAGGCCCACTCCTCTTTGGCATCTATTTCTCGGATGTCAAAGCTAATATCAAAGGCCACTGGCTAACCAAGTTCATAGATATTTGCAAACTGGGAGCAGTCACAAAATGCTCCAAAGATGAGAACACCCTTCAGGAAGGTCTAACTTGGACCACAGCCATGGCTTAAAACTCAGTAACAAAACATGCATTATAGTACCTTTTGGGAAGTCGACCACTCTGGGTAATCTACATCATCAATAAAACACCCCTAAAAGTTGATTTATTAGTCAAGGCTCTGATAACTCATGTTGATAGTAACCTAGCCTTTGACCAATATGTGTCCAATGTAGTAAGAAAATCCTTCTATGTTGCTCAACTTATAAGTAAGGGCATGGCACCTAGGTCCAGAAAGGTCATCATACCACTATACTCGTTCCTGATCAGACCCATCATTTATTGTCACCAACTAGAAAATCTTTGTAACACAAAAATAAAAAAATAATCTCCTGTTTAAAATTGAGTAAGTCATGTGATATTCAGTAAGAATACTTTTTTCTAACTTAAAAAAGTTTTACTGAAAAAAATAAATTTTCTGTCAAGAAAAGTAAAATTGGAAGTTTTTTCAATGGGAGAGAACTTATCTGCCTAGCAATGGTACAGTGTTAGCTTGACCATTGATCCTTGAAACCCACAAATGAGCACTCTCTTCAGTGGCAAGAAAGCTCTGAAGGTCTAGATGTCTGAGCTGAGTAATGGTCTGGGCACATGGAAGGCACCCTACTGTACATTTCAAGAATCCAAGGTTAAATTCTGGCCTCTAATGCTGTCTGTGTGGATTTTCCGTGTTCTCCCAATTTCCTGTGAATTTTCAATGGGCAGTCCAGTTTCCTCCTATATCTGAAAGACATGCTATTTAAGATTTTTGGCTATGCTAACAGAATAACATAAAAGAAAATAAATTCCTCAAAGGTTTGGATTGTGGAGCATCCCCCCCCCCCCCCAAGTCTCTACTGTAAACTAGGTTATGGGTCTATGACACTAACTCAGTTAATAAAACAGAATAAATAAATAAATATTTTCTGCACCATTGTTATACACTCAGTTCACATACATAGGTCTATGTGCACTGTACACTGCATGTGAATGTATTCTTATTGCAGTCCAGCTGTGGTCATTCTGAGTAACAATACACAGTCTAAACTGAGTTCTCATAAATAAGGCCACAGAGATGCAGACATTCACTCATGCATTATGACTCCTGAAGAATACTTGATTATTTCACTCTAAACTAAGTAATGATGCAATATGTTCAAATTCCAATCTCAGTATCCATCACTGTGAATAACTGTGCAGCCCCATTCAAAGACGTGCAGCACAGGATACAGGTTCATGACCATTTATTAAGTATAACAGTTTATAAACTACACCACTGTGGGACTACATAGCACCATCTTGGGACTACTTAACTGCACCATCACGGGACCAAATAACTGCATAATTTTAGGACTACGTTACTGTACCAGCATGGATTTACATTAATAGAATGTCTTGGTGTTAGCCCATGCCAGGGCTACCTATCAGAAATGTGAGACTAAATCTTTCAAGTCCCATCACTTTAAAAAATGAATTGTGCCTCAAGCAAGAAATATCAAATTCCAAACTTTCTGTTATACCTTTAAATTATTTTTTGCCAGGGGTTCCTGCCCCCTTCACCAACTGGTGTGGGTGCCCGCACAATCTACATTACTGCTATTTATATATACTGACAGGGACTCCTATGCCAGGCTATGCCTACTGTGGATACACACATACAGCCATGCCTAACACCAGAAACATGCTCGTTGCCATAACAGGGACTCCTATGCCAGGCCATGCCTAATGTAGTTACACACACAGCCATGCCTAACACCAGAAACATGCTCGTTGCCATAACAGGGACTCCTATGTCAGGCCATGCCTAATCTAGTTACATACACAGCCACGTCTAACACCAGAAACATGCTCGTTGCCATAACAGGGACTCCTATGCCAGGCTATGCCTACTGTGGATACACACACAGCCATGCCTAACACCAGAAACATGCTCATTGCCATAACAGGGACTCCTATGCCAGGTCATGCCTAATGTGGTTACACACACAGCCATGCCTAACACCAGAAACATGCTCGTTGCCATAACAGGGACTCCTATGCCAGGCCATGCGTAATGTGGTTACACACACAGCCATGCCTAACACCAGAAACATGCTCATTGCCATAACAGGGACTCCTATGCCAGGCAATGCCTACTGTGGATACACACACAGCCATGCCTAACACCAGAAACATGCTCATTGCCATAACAGGGACTCCTATGCCAGGCCATGCCTAATGTGGTTACACACACAGCCATACCTAACACCAGAAACATGCTCGTTGCCATAACAGGGACTCCTATGCCAGGCCATGCCTAATGTGGTTACACACACAGCCATGCCTAACACCAGAAACATGCTCGTTGCCATAACAGGGACTCCTATGCCAGGCCATGCGTAATGTGGTTACACACACAGCCATGCCTAACACCAGAAACATGCTCATTGCCATAACAGGGACTCCTATGCCAGGCTATGCCTACTGTGGTTACACACACAGCCATGCCTAACACCAGAAACATGCTCATTGCCATAGCAGGGACTCCTATACCAGGCCATGCCTACTGTGGATACACACACACAGCCATGCCTAACACCAGAAACATGCTCGCTGCCATAACAGGGACTCCTATACCAGGCCATGCCTAATGTTGTTACACACACAGCCATGCCTAACACCAGAAACATGCTCGTTGCCATAACAGGGACTCCTACACCAGGCCATGCCTAACACTAGAAATATGCTGTCTGCCATGCAGAGTGACATGAGACATGATGCAACTGCACCAATGTGTACAGGGAGTGTGCGCAGCAAGATGTACATGGTGCATCTGATGGAGATGATACAAAACATGCTGAAAATTACCCTACATTGGAATTCAGCCTATGAGCAAAGCAATGTATTTAATGAATGCATTTATTCTCCACCTACATCCCAGCACAGTATTAACAAAAATTTAGTCACCTGGGAAATCACAGTGTTTGTGTGGGACAAGACCACCCTGCAGAATAAAAGTCAAGGCTATATAGTTATATTTTATCTGTCTGTCCCAGGTAAAAAATCTGTATTAAATGCTCTACATCACAGTCAGAATGAGACAATCCTAGATGTGGGTTATGGGTTACATTGTGATAACTTCCTTCACAGCTGGTAGAAATGCTCGCTTGTGCCTTAGGCTTCAGCACTCTCACAACTTTCCACTCATCTCCCAAACTGTATTTCCTAAAATCCATTACCACTTTTTAGCATTTCCCAAAGATGGTTTAATATGTAAAACAGGCTGGAGGTTGATGGATTTTTGGAAAGTATTACTGGTGTTTTCACTACAGGATCAGTACATACTTAAGTAACAAAATTCACAGTAGGAAATATACAGCTTTATTTTAAAAGATATATGAAGGCAATGTTTGAAGAGTTTCCCCTTTGTCTGTTGTTGTGACTTTTTCATTTCTTTCTATGACAAGTCTTAAGGGAAGCCTCTTACATTTGGTATGTTATGAATGCTGACAGGACTAGGTCAAAACTGAATCACCAGCATATAAAATAAGACTGTCCACCAGGTGAACTGGATTTGACTGTTGTCTCTTCACTGAATACATTTAAACTTAAATTCATTACTTATCAATGTAAGTGCTTGTGCATGTACAGCAACTTTCAAAAACATATTTCAGTGCCATTGATTTCTACAGCAAATATCACAATGAAACAATGACAGCAAATTAACAACTGAACTCAAACATGCACACACACACAAATATATATATATATATATATATATATATATATATATATATATATATATATATATATGGGTCTACTTCAGAACGTCAAGATCCCAGAAGATTGAAGAACACATCTTTGAGACAAAATGAATGAAAACCCATTTCAGCAAAAGACCGTATCAACAAAGATCTCCCCAGGGTAAGTAATCACTCCTTCCAAAACTCACAAAAGCTAAACCGCGCCATCCTCAACCCACTTAGGTGGGGGTCTATGCCCACCACACCCCCAATGTAGGGGGCTGAACCCCTACTCCCCCCCTAACTAAATATACTAACTCTGAGATCACACTACAGTTTGGAAAGGGGCAAAGTTCAACTTGTTAGCCAACAGGTTACTTACCCTGGGAAGATCTTTGTTGATCTGATCTTTCACTGAAATGGGTTTTCATTCATTTTGATCTTCTGGGAGTTCGATATTTTCAGGTAGACTCATATATATATATATATATATATATATATATATATAGAAGCCCTACAAAATCCTGAGACCAAAATCCTGAAAGTTCAAAATACTGAAAACTCAAAATACTAAATCTCGTAATAATGAAAACATACAGGATACCAACAATTACTATAGTTCAGCACAAGTACTTACAGTAACATATTACCCTTCAACTATAAGCATGGGGAAAGCCCCCCTGCACCCCCCCATGTGGGGGTTGCCATCCCCCCACACCCCGTGCTACTTCAATAAATCAACTGTGAGATTGCACTTCATTACACTAAGTGCAGTCTTGGAGTTGATATATTTAAGTAGCAGGGGGTGTGGGGCCTGCAGGGTGGCTCACCCCCCTGCTTATACTTGGAGGAGAGTAATATAGTTTGTCTTTTATTTCTTTCTGTATGTACGTGTGCTGGAATATAGTAAGTGTTGGTATCTTGTGTATTTTCAGTATTATGAGATTCAGTATTTTGAGGTTTTTGGTATGTGAACTTTCAGGATCTTGATCTTCAGGACTTTGGGCTTTCAGGATTTTGTAGCGCTCCTATCTATCTATCTAAATATATATATATATATATATATATATATATATATATATATATATATATATATATATATATACTCATATACATAATACTAATACTGTCATCCTACAACCTAAAATCTCTTTATACGTTCAGCATGAAGAGCTGTGTCATGCCTAAAATCAAAGCAGGTAAAGAAATTACACCAGCTGCCTTTTATCTAAGAAATGTAACTGTCTGCTTCCAGTTGTACAATATCAGCATAAAACTGTGTGCCTACCAAACAGACAAACAATTTTACTTCTGGAAAGTAATCTATTGCAGTGTGTGTGTGTGTGTGTGTGTGTGTGTGTATTTATACAGATATGTATTTTTTGCGTCTTTCGGCTTTTCCCAGTTAGGGGTCGCCACAGCGGAACTCCGGTCCGCTAATGATTGGCAGAAAATTTTTACGTACTGGCTTGCCGGGCATAACGCACAACCTTCAACGAAGGAATGACCATTCACGCATGTCGCTACACAGAAGACGCTCTAACTGAGAATCGAAACGGGCAACGTCTAACTGTGAGGCGACAACGCTACCACAGCACCACCACCGCAGTACTATTTATACAGATATGTATATACATATATATATATATATATATATATATATATATATATATATATAGATATATATATACACACAGTTAAAGAATATATGTATGTATGTCTATATCTATCTATAGTTATCTACCTTTATATATATATATATATATATATATATATATATATATATATATATATATGCACATGCACATATATACATAGAGAGACACATATACACACACACACTTATAACAATTTTCTAGTGTCTATAACTCGGGGTAAATAGTGAAAATGTAAAACTATGTCTTTTGCCTGTTTCAGATGATAACAGAATAACATGACAACCTCAAATGCTAAAGGCACACAAGATAATCTTGTACAATTAATTACAACTATCCAACACAATAATCTGCTTTGACACATACAGAAAGTTTTTAACTCTATAAACCAATGTAAGATATATTACTTACGTGAGCTGCTTTGATGTTTTTCGTTCCCTGCAGAGACCTTTTCTGACATCAGTGAAAGCAGAGACATGCCATAACAAAAGAGTGCGTACATTAAAATCTTCAGAGTCTCATGCATTAAGGAGACCGCACAGGTGCTATTTGCAATCATTATCAGATCCCTTGGGTACTGGCCTTTCTCTGCCTGATAATTCCAATTCAGTTTGTTGTTGTTGTTGTTTAACTTTTGATTCTTTTAATACTTCCTGTACCACAGTCAGTCCTCAGGTGAATAAACTTAAGAAATGCAAAGTGTAGCAACCAACATAAACAATACATTATATTAGCAAGACATGGTTGCTACTAAAACTCTGTCAGGGGACAAGCTAACCTCCAGAAGAAATGTAACCCTATACTAGCTTTGCTGTATTCTCAACATAAGATATAAATAGTGAGTGCAAAGGACCTAGTGACAGAACAGGTCTATTAAACACACTCAGCAGTTGTTAAAGCATGCTCATAAAGTCAGGGAGTGTCATTCCTAAATTATAGGTTGTTTCTGTCACAAAAGACTCTTCAGGATCTCCAACCCAAATGCCACAAGCACCTTCTATATGCAAAGGCCATTTAATTGGACCATGCATCACAATGTCAAATCCAATCCTTCAATTTCTCAGTCATTTGTTTGACTGCACTAAGGTCTGAATTAAACTATATTCTAGTTTTCAAGTCAAAGTGTGAATGAGTGTCACAGTTACAAGACTACATTTGCCAGATTAAATACAGCCTTTTGTCACGGGTTGTTTGCAATATGTTTATTCAAGTTTTTAAAGACGTCTTCATGACCCGTCCTCAGGCAAAAATAGGGGGAAAACATTTGCATCTGGTTGTACAGTGATTTAGAACAGTGAAGGTGACGCCATCATGGAGGTGAAAAAAGTTACTGGCAAATGACATAATGTCACACCTGAGAATTATCATTTAGTGACAATCTAAGTGTTCAAATGTTTTTGTCCAATCTAAAGCCAGTTGAAAGGCAGTCAAAGCATTTAATGCATTCAAGATAAATTACTTTTATTAAAGGCCAAGTAAAAGCTAATTATATATGAGAATGCATTTTAAACAGTTTAAAAGTTAATATAGTTATTTTAAATGGATTAATACTCAATAAAATCTCATAAATGCGAAAACAAAAACAATTCTTTTACTGAATATTTCAGACAATCAAGTATAGAGAATTAAAGCTTTCGGCTGTTAATGAACTGTTTTTTGCAGGCAAGTGTGCAGGGTTTGATTCTTTCTACCTTCATTTGCCTGTTATACAACTCTAAGCAGGTCACTTGACCAAACTGTGTTCCTCGGTCAGCCCTAAAAAGGAACACTTGTGTCCAGTGGGCTTACCTAGTTAACAGATTTATAAAATAAAAATTCTTCTGACAATATTATTTAGCACCCATTTTCTTGGGGGCATTACTCAATCTCTTGAGTGCAGGGGGCTTTTTCCTTTATACCTACTCACTAAATATTATTGCTTCCAAGCCACCACTAGAAGAGAAGAGCTGTCACCTATTTGTTTATGTATACAGTCTCAAAATTGAAAGAGGCAGAACTTGAGAACGTGGTACAGAAGCGAATATACAGCCAATGACAATATAAAAGAAATAAGATATGGCAAAAACGTTGTTCCCTTATCAGGTTGTGGGAGGAAGTCTTCTTAGGTTAAGTATCTGCTTCTTTGAAAGTAATACTAAATTTTAAGTTGAAATAAAAAAAAAGAAAAAGAAAATGATCAACTGAAAATAAAAACAAGAATTACTAAAAAACATTCAGATTAGTAAACACAATTAATAATTATTAACTGTGGATAATGTCATATAACATTTTAATTCCTTCAGCAGAGATCCAGGAAGTCCTGTCTAGTGGAAAGGATATACTGGGCCTAGCCACATAGATAAATTTTAAGGCACAAGGCCTGAGTCAAGGATCAAGCTAGGCAGAAGTAACGTCACCAAGACATAGCCACAAGTCAAGCTCCACTCAAGTAACCCACACGCACAACCTCAACCTGGTCTGCGACATCAAGAAGACTTGTTGGCAGGACAGATTTGTATCCCAGAGACTGCCCTTCTGTCGAATAGGCTTCTTCTCCACGTCAAGCAGGGTACCCCATTATCCCTTTTTAAGCACAATCTGGATAACTGGATGGGTAACAGAAAATACACCCCTGGGATTACACCTGTCTCCCTGCTGGACATGGGCATCGGGTGCTGACTTGTCGGAACATGGGCTAAATTCTTGGCTAGGCTTGTAAGGGCCTCAGGGCCAATAACCTAATAACTTCATATGATCCTATGAAGACACCAGGAGGTAAGTCATCTTATCACAGAATGCAGTCATGTTGGAAGAAGAAATTAAAAAAAAGCTGTATTGGCTTACTAACAGAAAATACACAGAACCAAACTAGCGTAAGTTTTGCAATTACTCCAGCTTTCAGGCTGGTATGAGCCCTTTGTTAGTAGTTATTAAGTTACAGATGTATTAAGATACAGTGCTTAAATATTGACTGGAGCCTAGAAAGGGAAGTACAGTACATCATTTATTTCCACTTGGCTAAAAAAAGACATTTAAAAATTGCCAGTTTGGAACAAAATGCGCAGTTCAGATGTTTCCAATGACTCTGTACTTCACCCAGTGTGTGTGTGTGTGTGTCTGTGTGTGTGTGTGTGTGTGTGTGTGTGTGTGTGTGTGTGTGTGTGTGTGTGTGTGTGTGTGCACACGTCTGTGTGTGTGTGAGAAAGAAAGAGACTGAAACCCTGAAACTATAGAAGACCAGATTATGCCACACCATAAAAATCAAAGTTTTGTGTGTTACATGAGGATCAGTGTCCATTAGCAGGTAACAGCTCAGTGACAGACTGCTCTGACATTTAATGAGACAATAAATAACAATGTGAGGTATGTAGAGACATTAATTTAACACAGAGAAGTTAAAAATGAAGTTGGAATTTGTTATTCTCTCTAAACAAGCAGTCTCTGTGAATTAGATGTTTTGGTTAACAGAAAATATGAATTTGCAATAATGTATTTCACTGTGATGAGAAAGGTAAGGACTACCAAGTGAATAAAATATAAGGTCAGAAAGTATGGCTGCATTTTGCAGTTAGTGCATTGTACAGGCTGTGGTTTAGCTACGTGAAAGAAAGAGAACAAAGTACAAAAATGTGTTGTTACATCAGTCTAAGGTTCCGACAGAAAAGCAGAATCAGACATACTTTTGTTACTTTGTTAAAACTGTCTGAGCATTAAGGCCTTACTACTGTTCTGACTAGAATGTTGCTTTATGTGAATGTAACTACTCTCGCTTATCAAAAATAAAACATAGGTGCTAAGAACATGGTGAAACACATGATCATACAAAAGGGAAGAGTGATGAGTTCTACACATTCACAAAACTGTCTGAAGAAATCACTGTCTTCTAAGTTGCAGATCAAAATACTAAACAATTATTTATTTATTTTACTTATTTGCTTTTCTTTACCAGGAAAGTCTGGCTGGGAACCATAATGACCATATTAAGCAGAAGCCTGGGGAGAAAAGCTCAAAACCAAGGATAGAAATAGATTTTTGACAATTCAAATTGTGACTATTGAGGAGAGATGGGTGACGGCTGCCAGCCTAGTCAAATAGAATTTGATATAGAATTCTGGCATTTGTAAATAAATGTAAAATACAGGCATGTTTTCTTCAGTGTAAAAGAATACTGTGAAATGTGGAACTGCAAAATATGTGACAACATTGCACTCTACTGACCAGTGAAGCATGTTGTGACCCTTTCATGTTAGAATTTGGCTCCAGTGAGTCTGGATGAAGGTTTCATTCCCATTGTTTTAAGGCTAAAGTTTATGACCAGAATTTAGATGTGGAATGTGCTTTATTGCTCTGGTTTCTGTTAGAGTATACATGTGAAATGACTTATATTGTTGTAAGTTTCTGAGCAAGTGTTAGATTTCTAAATAATGCAGTTTGTGGCCTGAGAACTCCAGACTAAGTGTCAAAAATGATGTAATTTGGGAGGGCCTTAGAGACATGTTTGTTAGTAATGTTTAAATACTATTTCCCACAAGAGATTTGGAGCATTTTGATCTTGATATTCAACTTATCAGCACTCTGCCTTATGCTCACATGTAGGTTTTAGCACTGTGATTTCTTGTAGGAATAGTTAAAGCTAGTAAAGATTAATTAGGTATTTTTCTTTGAAATCAGACCTGTCCTACTATATTATTTTAAGTTTCTGTGTGATCTCTGAACTCTTAGATATCTCTGTGGTGTAGTAGTTTTGTCTTGTGTTTTAATTATTTATTATTAAATATTTTTAAAACCTTCTACCTGTGGCTGGTGTATGTAGAGATAAATTATGCTTTAGAGTACATTATATGTTTATAGAGTTTACTGTCTAAGCCCTTCCAATAAGCGTAGACTGAATAGTCACATTACCATTGGATAATAATATTGCAGACTAATAATTGGACACCCTTTTAAGGGACTTTTAGTAGCTGATATTATAAGCTGGGTGGTGACAGGGATTACTATCATATGGTCTGGGTAAAGGGGCACAGCTAGAGAATCTGTGTCAGCCATTCCCAAGAGTGTCTGTGAAGTTGTATAAATACTTATCTCAAAGTGTGTGTGTGTGTGCGTGTGTTGTGCCAGCTACTTGGCTTGGTTGGACAGAGAGGGTACTGGAGGTTCTAGCTTGCCCAGTTAGGCTGAGACCTGGACCCTATAGCTGTGTCAGTGGAGAGTCTTATTGGGAACCTGGTGAGCAAGGGAGCAACCAGCCCCAGACTGACTGTGATCTCTGTGTGCACTTAAGGGAAACTGTAATGTGTGTATTAGTTATCCTTTCCTCTCTTCTATGAGATGACCTCCCTGGTGTTAGTAGTGAGGATTGAGGCTCCTTGATTGCTGGGCCACGGCACAGTCATCACACAAATGAAAAACAGTTACTGAATATTATTTGCTAAGTATTTCCAAGCAAACAGTTTAAGTTAGGAAGTTATATTAAATATTGACTGATACTTTCAAGAATTATCCATTTTAAAATAAATGTTAAGAATCTTCATCCTAGAAGTATCTCAAGAAGTTAGACAATATCAGCCACAAAGCACGATTTCACAGCTGCTGTGCAAACTGAAACAGCAGCATCATCAGAGCCCAAGACACAAGTGCTCCAAATACATGTGAACATAGAATACTGAAAATAAGCAGAGTTATGAGGAAACCTGTCTACTTAAGTACAGGGGCAAGTTAATATCATTTCATAACGTGATAATTAGCAGTTACTCTGGACCACATTTTCAGATGATTGATAAACCATTATGAACTACAATAAGATTTTTGTGCAATTTAACCTGAAGGGTAGTTTCATAGTCAGCAGGAAGTCACACTAAGAAAAGTAAATGTGCAATATAAACATCACAGGAGACAATATAATGCCAGACAGACTGCATTTTAGGCATTTGTGTCCAAAAGTTTCAGAAATTACCATGTTATGAACATTTGTTGACATGTCAATTAAAGTTCCAGTTAATGAAATACTCTTGCCTCACCAGTAAGGCTGTTTTTCAGAACTTTAGCTGTGGCAGGTTTGGTAAAAAAAAAGTTTTTTTTTTTCTTTTTTATTTGCTTTTGTTAATTACTTTAACAGCCATGCCAGCTAGGGTGTCAGGAGGAACTAGTGTAAAATGAAATGTTACCAGTATTCATTTACACTAACAAAGACATCAACTAAGACAATTTTGCATAAAATTTTGGATATTTACCCAGAATGCTAATACAGCTCAGGGATTTCCAGTGTTTCAATCCTTATAAAAAACATGCTGTCATTGCTGTGGAGTTTTGTTAGAGGGGCTTGTAAGAATGCTGAGCAAAAATAGAGACTGTAAATTATTTTACCTATTTTTTTTCTTAAATGTTTTTTATTAAAATTTGCAACTAGCTAACAGAATGTAACACTACAATAAACATACAAATTGAATAGATATATAAAAAACATATAATGCAAGAAAAAGTAACAAATATAACTATTGACAAGGTGTCTACTAAAGTAAAAAGGTTGACAATACAATGAGTTTATGAGATCACCTTTCATTTCTAGTTAATCAATGTTTGCTTACTTAACAGTTTCTTGAGTTTCATCCAAGAGTTGTAAGGAGTGGTTCTAGCTGTTCTTTCCTTGACTGACAATACAATAGATCTAGATGACAAACTTCGGATTCAACATTGAGAAATTCTTTTATTGATGGAGTCAATTCACTTTTCCAATTTTTTATGATCACTTTTCTTGCAACTGAAAGCAGACTCCAAAGAAGAGAACAATTCAAACTTTTAATACATAAATTAATTGAGGTATTAAATAAAAGTAATGATTTACTTAAAAAAGTATCTTTCAAGAGTGCCTGTAAAAAGAATGGTTTAATTACATTACATTCATAAATCATATGTTGCCAATCTCCTTTGATATTTAACTTACATCTCCAGCACCCAACTGTGTTTTTAGTCATTAATTCAGCTTTATGTGGTGTAAGGAATTTTTTATGCATACATTTCCAGGAAAACCATCACCATTTCAAGGATGAGGAGGTTCGTTTAGAGGATGATAAAATATTTTTTTCATCTTCATTTGGATAGTAATTATTAATGGATTTAAAATAATCTCAATAATTCTCTTTGCAGTATTCAGTGTTAATTTTTGTCATCTTGTACATTTTTGATAGAAGTCTTTTTTTCTGTGACATTCTGATGTAGTAATATATTTAGAAATGTTATAGATTTTGGTATTGCTTTTTTAATTGATGGTTGCATTAAGTTTATTCTTTTTCCTATTGAATATCTACAATTTTGAAATTCAAGCCACATTTCATTATTTAGGTACTTATATTATTTTGTGTATATGCTATGGGGAATATTAAGAATGGCCACGCTTTACATTCTGGGTTTTTGTGTATATACTTTCTAAAATTTATCAATATCGTGGAGGTGTAAGATGAATTTATTACTTGGTTTTAATTTTCTAAAATACAGTCTTTTAATAATCACAGAAAGTTATTATTAATTATCTTATTGTGGCGTGCACATATCAGTTGTTTATTTTTCAAACAGACACTCTCTTGTTTGACTTTCCATTTTGCAGTGTAATTGTTATTTGTCCAAAAGGTAAGTATTTTTATAACAGTAGATAAAGAATAAAATTCCAGATCAGGAAAACATATTCCCCATGAGTCCACCTTCTGAAATGATGATTAAGGGTCAATCTACGTTTATGGGGATACCAATGAAATCTAAGCATTAAGGTATTACATTTTCTTATACATTGTTTACGGGTAAGGAGAGCTAATGATTGTATTATATATAGTATTTTTGGTAGGATTATCATTTTTATTATTGTAAGTCTCTTTTTCTATTGTTAACAGAAATTTATTCCATTTGCTAATTAGAATTAATTTACTTATTGATAACATTCTAGTTAGGTACAGCATGGAAGGAGTTTAACTTTAGGAGTACAGAAGCTGAAGAGAATTCAGTGGGAATGCTGTCTGCCTTCTGCTTGATTGTTTGCCATTTAAATTTTTTAAATTACATATGGAGAGGTTCTTTCCACAGGCAAGCAAAGATAATAAATAAATCTATATATTCTGCTCAATGCTGTTTGAAGTGAGTTTAGGCTTTATTTTGGAAGCAGTGACTATAACAGGAAGCCCATATTCTAACTGGGCTTGCAGAATTCCTTTCTGTATGACATCACTGGCAGTTAACGAAAGGAACTTTGACATCTTCCATGACAGAAGCAGCAGTTTTTGAATTATTGTTTTAGTCTGTTCTACATACAGTTAGAAGTTAAAATTGTGGTCCAGCCAGAGGCCTACATACTTGGAAGAACTTCTTGCTTCTAAAGGTTGTTGGTTGTAGTCTAGAACGGCCAGTCAGAGGGAAGAGTGGATAACTCTGACTTGTTCCTAACAGCCTTGCTTTGACTTTTTTTTAGAGTTAAGTAATATATGCATGTTTTAGCCAGTTAGATATTAAGGGAAAGTTATTCTGAAGTTGAGAAATGCTATGGGATGGGCCTAACTTGTACATCACTATGTCATTGTTATGGGCAATTAAAGGAAGGCCTGGGTAACATAATCTAGTTTGATTCCATCGAGCTTTGAAGTTAAGGTTTCTACTTACCCCTAAGGCTGAATGTGATCTTAGAGTTAACATATTTAGAACTACAGGAGTGTCTCTGGGTACAGCTCCCTTCACATGAAGTAGGCAAAAATCTTTTTTTCCATGTCTTTAGTGCAAATCAACCTTTTCCAGCATCATCATTATTTTTGTGATATCATTTCATGCCAGATACGATTACTTACTATGAATGTGGTCTAAGAAGTGACACTAGGGGTACTACTTCAAGAAAAGAACTGTGGAAAAATTAATGGTATTAAGCAAAACCCTGAAGAAACTGAGCTTTTAGTACATGCAATCCAAGTGAAGGATACTTCATCTAAAAAAAAAAAAAGCTAAGCGAGACTAAGTTCAACAAATATCATCCTCATAAGTTTCCTGATGTCACTCCTAGGATTATTAAGGCTGTAACAGTAATATGTCCTGGAAGGAAGCACATTTTTTTCCCACAAAGCAGAACATATTTTCACAGATTACTTCATCTAAGCAGCGACAGCTGCATCTAGGAGCCTGAACAATGGTGAAATAAAAAAAGAATGTTTGAAACTACCAGTGATAAGTTAAGGTGGTCAGTATAACATATTACTTAATTAGCGGAGGGGTAAGAAACATGCTTTAGGTGTTTGTTAAAGTGTCTGGGTTACAGTAGAGTTCGCCACTGAGATGAAAAAAAGCAGCTCATAGGTTTAGCCCATTCAGTCAGGAAACTGATTTCTCTCCAGAGCCTTTCAGGAGTAGAGAAAATGATTCCTTGTTATGTCTGGGGTCATAGACCTTGATTATTTTATCTATTTCTTGCAGTTCTTGCAGAAATGCCTCCAACAGTAATTTATTTTTATAATAGGTATAAAAATTTTATTTATATATTAATATTTCAGAAATGTGATACTTTTGATGAGGCACTAATGATGTATTTATTATAAATAAGGTTTTATAGCTGACTATATTTAAGTTCTTTTTCTGACTTGAAGCACTCTACATGTAAGCATATAAAATGAGTTTAAAAGTAATGAATCTTAGAATGGGTAAAAGGCAAAGAGCTGAGGAGCTAGCTCATTTTATTTTGATTATTAATAAAAGTTATGTTTTAAAGCTCCATTTGGATCAAAAGGCGTGTTTAAACAGACATTTGAATAGTTCATAGGTTCATATACATATTGAGGAAGACCATTTGCAGCTAGTGTAATTCATATTACTTGCTACCCCTTTCCACAAGGATTTGCGGAGTAAGACCAGAGATGTATTTGCAGTTACATATCCATTCATTCATCCAGACTGTGTTTGAAAAGGGTGAGGGAACTACTTCATTTAGTATAAAGAGGACGTCCATTCCAGAGGACAGAAAGTGAGTTATCAATCACACCAGCAGGTCGGATTTATGTTACCATGATAGTCTTAGTACGGGTGTTCATGGTATTCATGGCTTTGAAAATATGAAGGAGGTTCCTTGGGACAGGGCCGTTTGAGTCCTTGTAGGTCCTGCAGAGATCACCTCTGAGGACTCTGAACAAGAATATATGTTGTTCATCTGTCGTTGTCGACGATGACCAAAGACATGACGTCAAGGAGATTAACTGAGTACGGTGTGTCCGTCTGTGGTTGATCAATCCATTGCGGGCTTGGAAAGCTCTGCTGCACGTTGGGCACACGCGGTCACTTGAGTTGGTTGGCAATGGGTTGGCTGTGGATTTACGCAGCTCACACTTCCTCTGTGCCTCTGCAGTCCTGCTCTGCTCGTAGGACATAGCACCTTTGCTGATGCAGTTTCGCCAGGTGGGGTGGTCTTGTGCTAGGATTTCCCAGGTCAATGCCAAAGCTCTTCAGAGAGACTTTCAGTGTATCCTTGAAGTGCTTTTTCTGCCCACCTTGTGTGCGTTTGCCTACTGCAAGTTCACCATAAAACAGTCTCTTGGGGAGGCATGTGTCTGGCATACGTACAAGGTGGCCTGCCCACCTGACTTGGCCTCTCCTCAGCAGGATGTAGATACTTGATAGTCCAGCTTGAGAGAGGACAGCTGTGTCTGCAACTTCGTCCTGCCAGGTAATTTGCAGCAGCCTTCTTAAGCAGTTCATATGGAAGTGATTCAGCTTTTTAGCATGATGCTCATACACAGTCCATGTCTCACAGGCATACAATAATGTGGGCAGTATAACTGCCTTGTACACCTTCAGCTTTGTGGAGAATTGAATGCCTCTCCTCTTCCACACTGACTCCCGCAACCGTCCAAATGGGGAGCTTGCCTTGGCGATGCGTGTGTCTACCTCATCATCAATGTTCACAAATCTGGAGAATGTGCTGCCAAGGTATGTAAACTTGTCAGCCTTCAAGATCTCACCTTCATTGATTCTGCATATGTCTTCTGCAGTGCAGGCTGATGCAAAACCTCCATCTTCTTGGTATTAGTTGTGAAGCCAAAGTTTGTGCAGGCAGTGGAAAAGCAGTTCATACTCTGCTGCATCCGGGCCTCTGTGGCTGCATTGAGTGCACAGTTGTCTGCAAACAGGAAATCATGCAGAAAGTCCTCTTCAACCTTAGTCTTGGCCTGTAGCTTCTGCAGGTTGAACAGCCTGCCATCAGTCCTGTATCTAATCTTGATGCTGGTTTCTTCATCATTGCAGAAGCCATCTGTCAGCATGGCCGAGAATAACATGCTGAACAGCATGGGTGCCAATACACAGCCTTGCTTAACTTCTTTGGTGGCTGGGAAGGCATCAGAGGATTCTCCATCGTCCAGTACTCAAGCAAGCATGCCATCATGGAACTGGCGCACCATACTGATACATTTGCTTGGGCAGCCAAACTTCGCCATGATCCGCCATAGCTCCTCACGACTCAACGGTGTCAAAGGCTTTAGTCAGGTCCACGAATGTTGTATAAAGGTCCCTGTTTTGCTCCTAGCACTTCTCCTGAATTTGATGTGCTGCAAATATCATGTCCAGTGTCTCTTGGCCTTCTCTAAAGCCGCACTGACTCTCTGGCAGGTGTCCATCTTCCATGAGTTGAATGAGAAGGTTGAGGAGGACTCTGGCAAGGATTCTGACAGCAATGACCAGGAGAGAGATTCCTCTGTGGGTGTCACAAGACAGCCTGTTTCCCTTTCTCTTATAGAGATGCACAATGGAGGCATCCTTTAGCTCCTGAGGGATAACTTCTTGTTGCCACATGGTTTGGAACAGCTTGGTGAGCTTCTATAACAAAACTGGTCCCCCTGTCTTGTAGATTTCAGCAGGAATGGAGTCAGAGCCTGGAGCTCTACTATTGGAGAGAAGCTTAATTGCTTCCTTAACCTCTGATTCCTTTGGAAGCTCTTCCAGGCAGGTGTTAATGGCTACTTTCGGCATGCGGTCAATGACTTCAAAATTGATAAAGGAAGGCCTATTCAGGACATTGTTAAAGTGTTCAGCCCATCTTTCCAGGATGGCTTTCTTGTCAGTAAGCAAGGTGGACCCATCGGCACTGAGCAGTGGTGATGTTCCAGAGGACTGTGGCCCATAGATGGTCTTCAGGGCATCAAAGAAATGCTTGGAGTTGTTGCTATCAGCATACTTCTGGATCTCATCTGCCTTTCTGCTAAACCAGGAGTCTTGCATCTCTCTGAGCTTTGCTTGCACTTTGCTTTTGATGGAGTTATAGGCTGCTTTCTTGGAGACGGATGTAGTGTCTTCCTGGAGGGATCTGAAGGCTTCACGCTTCTTATCCAGTAGCTTCTGAATGTCTTCATCATTATCATCAAACCAGTCCTGGTGTTTGTGTGTGTTCAAGTCCAAATGAGCGAGAGCAGTGTTGTAGACCACATCCATAAAGGCTGTCCAGTCCTCTTCTACTCTGTTGGTGCCAAAGCCGAGTTGGTCAAGTTTACTGTTGAGGTCCTCCCTGAGGTTCTGGTGCACAGAATCCTGTTCTAACTTGCTGACATTCAGGCGCCTATTAGTCTTTTTCCCCTGTGGGCACCGCCTAGGCTGAATGTGCATGTTGAGTTTTGAGAGAACGAGTCTGTGGTCTGTCCAGCAATCTGCAACACACATAGCCTTAGTCACTCTAACATCCTGCCTGTCCCTTCTCCTTACTAAAACATAATCAATGAGATGCCAGTGCTTGCTGAGGAAGAACAAGAATAAGAAGGCAGCTAGATGTCTAAGACATGTTGTGTAGGTAATGTAACTCAAATCCTTGATTTTCTTTATAAGGAAAGTTTGGAGATCTTTCAAGTTGGATTGTATGTCTGAAAAGGTACATGTCAAAGGGAGCAATGTGTTAAATTATGGGATAAATAAAGGAGGAGTAATGAGGTATGATAATATCCTTGGACCCAAAAGAAATAACCTAATTAGCTGGGCTAAAGAGAAGGAATTCATAATGAAACTGGTATGTATCAACTCAAAGTAGGGCTGGATGTTGTTTCTAAGTTCTGTGATATAGTTGAAGAAGTACTTGTAACTATTTTTGACAGAGGTACCAATTTTCCATTTGTACTTCGCTTCAGAAGATTTGATTTTGTTTCTAAGCTCTTTATTTTACATTATGAGTTTACTTTTGGGGTTTGGGATTTTCAGTTTATTACCGAGGAAGAAGAGTTGTTTCTCTTGTTATACTGTTTGTTTATGATAGGGTTCCACCAAAGGGGTTTATTCATAAATTTGAAGCTGTATTTCTTAGATTTTGGACACAATGTCTCAATGCAGGTTCTGAAATGAGAACAGAACCCTTCCACGATTGCAGCAGTATGTGCTGTGGTGTTCAAGAAGAGGGGGATTTATGAAACTCCTCAAATCATCATATAGGTGAAATAAATTTGCTTAGAAAATTATCTGAAGATAGAAACAGGAAGAAGCAAATTCCATAGAAATAAATGGAAATTGTAAGAACAATACATGCAAAATAATGTTCAAGAGGAGAAGGAGTGAGGTTTAAGAGAAAGGAAGGAAAGCAGCAATTTATATAATGTTGGACTAAATAAGAGTTGTGAAGAAAGAAAGAAGCACGCAATGTGTAATGTATACAATTAGACATTGCATGTGTAATGTATAATGTATATAACAGAAAAATGTTAATACGGTTTGTTTTCTTTTATATTAGTGTACATGTATCTATGTCTTACATAATTTAATAAAGGTGTTTAAAAAAGAAAGACAAGTCTCTAAAGGTGATAGGTTTTGAGTGTTTTGGGCTGGGTTCTAATATTAAGAACCACTGCCTGATGCTCAGGCCAAACCAATGACTGTGTAATTATAGATGTAGAGCACACTGGTGCTGTGTGTTTAATGATCAGAACCAATATTTGATTCTCTTGTAAGGATGTATACAATGCAGTCCATCAAATTTACATTAATGAAATCTAGAAAACATGGAGAAACATTATTTGGAGTACTGTGAGCGTTCTTAAAGTAGGAAAATATTCCACACTATCCAACCTCACTATTGAACCAATACAAATTCCACACTAGGAAGTGTGAGGCCAGAAGTAGGAATCATAGGCATTCCATAGCAAACATTTATTGTAAAACACAAAACCGTAAGAACCTTCATCTATTTTTAGAAATTCTTTCCTGAAGAAGTCCATTTCTTAAAAGGGACAAAAGTGCAAAAAGTTTTGTGTTTTACAATAAATGTTTGTTTTGGAATACCTACAACTCCTATTTCTCTCCTCACACATACTACTATGGAATTTGTATTCTAGTATGCAGAAAGTTAATTGAAATAATCAAGTATAATAGTGTTTGGTTCGAGAGTAATGGGATTCAGCTTATTTAAATATGTCTCATGGGTTGTGGGTAACAGAGTACATTATGTAGTTAGCCAGGAAGTGGTAAGGGATTTTATCTGCAGTTAAAAGGATGTGTAGAAGTTCAGAGTCATTATTTAGTTGTACAAGTCTACAGATGAAGGAGTTGTAGAGGTATACAGATGCACCACCACCACAGACTGCAGAGTCCCCTTCAGCAGGGGATCTGAATGTGTGATGAGAACTGAACCCTGCTATGGCAGGTGTGTTATCTCTGCACTGGATCCAAGTCTGTATTTTATATGGTTAGGAAAACTTTTAAGGAAGGCAGTTTCTTATTTAGGCTTCTAGCACCAGGCAGTGCCACCCTTATTGTGTCCTGGTTGAACTTGGCTAGGTTGATTGATTTAGCAGATTTACACTACCTAAAAAAATAAAGTCACAGCCAATTTAAGAAAGGCCTGAGGTGAAGCATGCAGGCTATCTCTAGAGAATCAAGTAAGATAGTCAGGGTAGTCACCATCTTCACCCAGGCTGACACACAACGGATTCCTACACAGTAGCTCCAGTAACTGAGCCAACTGTTATAAACAATCAACTTTGGTTTATACTAAGCTATCACTTTCAGTGAAGGCAGGATGCTGCTTTAGACCAGCTTTATATCAACTTTGGATGTATACTCTGAAAACTCTATCATGCCTCTCTTCATATAATCCAGGAATGTGTGTGGCTCTAGGCATTCACACCAATGCAAGCAATGACCATGTCATGGGGCAAAGAGATTTGAGAACCTAAGACTCCAGCAGTATCCTGGCTCCTGAGAAGCAGCTCACCATCACCCTGTCATTACCAAGCCTGGTATCTGGGTTATCTGTGTATCTCACTATGATGTCACTTATGACTAGGACTTTTCTTGTGTTGTGGCTGGCCCATGATGCCTTAAGTGTTCAGATGGGAGGGAATGATGTCTATACACTGGATTAGGTTAGGACCTGACAGAAGTGCTTGCAGTATTCTGAGGCAATGAATGCGCAAGTTTTGCTCCAGTCCATTCTTACATCAGCAAAGCCCTATTTTGCTCTGCCTAGTTAGATGTGAGGGAGGAGCAATACTGCAAAGATGGGGCAATGTGCTACTTGGCACAACGAAGTGGCCTTTAGGTAGAGGCATCACTTTATCCCTTCACAACACTGAGGCACTGTGTTAGGATTACAGGCTTTGTGTGTGGGGGTGGGGGGTGGGGGTGGGGTGCAATAAAGCTGTAATCACAATTTAGTTCTAATGACCTGTGTTTATGGAATACACTGTACCCTACCATTTGTGAAATGCCTACTGCTGCCCATACAGTACATCAATATACAGTAAACAAGAAATAAAAAACAAGTAGGATATTCAAGCTATATCATAAAAATATGGACTTCCCTGTTCTCATGGGAACTGGAATAGAGTCAAATCTGGATGAAAGTAGGCCACAATAATTTTTCAACAATGGCTCAACTGCACAGATCAGATACTCAGAATGTTGTTGTGTCTTTCGGCTTATCCCGGTTAGGGGTCGCCACAGCGGAACTTCGGTCCGCTAATATTTGGTAGTGGATTTTTACGTGCCGAGTTACCAGCCCTGACGCACAACCTTCAATGAAGGCATGCCCATTCACGCATGCCTCCACACAGAAGACGCTCTAGCTGAGAATCGAACGGGGCAACGTCTTGCTGTGAGGTGACAACGCTACCGCAGCACCACTACCGCGGGTTCAGATCAGATACTCAGAATACAGAACTAAAAGGACACAGCAGCACAATATAAAGTACACACGTGTGAAATGTAGACAAGTGGAAAATAGGTTATAGCAAAATCAACAGTGGCTTAACACTAAGCACTGCATTAATATTGCCTTCTCTCTCTCAGAAGATTTTTACTACTGCAGTGTTCTAAAATAGCACCCAAACATTAGGCCATTTAAGCTGTATTCAAATTAGCAATTTCAGTAAAAAAAGTAGTAAAACAGTTGTATTAGATGTAAAATACCAGTGAATTAAAATATGCACTGCCCTGGTTTTACATGGAGTGTATACAGTCAATTTAAGTTGCTATCAAGTTGCAATCAGTTTTTCAGCAGTGCCACAGTTATTCATCTCCTAGTACCCCAGACAAAAGGACAGCAATGTCGTACATAGAAAGGAAATATAAAGTAAGAAAGAAAAAGCAAGAAGCTAACTGAAGAACAACTTACAGCAAAGCCAGTAGTAATTAAACACCCAAACTGCAGTAATATGACATTCTCTCACATTTGACCTTCACTGAACCCCAGGATAAATTATATCCCCAAATATGAACATGTACCTATTCATCATACCTTACACCTCCTTACTATCCCTTCTTCACTCACTTCCTAGCTTCAATCAATTCCTCTCCCCCGACTCTCTTTCTAAATATGCTATAACTCTGTTTTTTTTTCTCAGTTCATACTGCAATTCTTGTTTCTATTACACTAACTTACCTTTAATTTCTCTATAAACTGGCTAAAACTTCTCTAAATTATAAATCACTGCCATATAAACTGTTATCTATTTTTAATCTGTGGTTTCACATTATGCCTTATTTGGTATAATTATTGAAACTGTGGATGTTTTTGTATTATTTTTGAAAATTGTATAATTATTGTTCTTAAAATGTTTTTGTAATACTTTGGAGTTTCCCTGGGACTCTGCTGAAAAGGCCACATACCCAGTCAGACTTTCCCAGTAATTAAATGTTAATAAATAAATAAATAAGATAGCTACTACAACAGCATTCTAAAATGCCCCCAACACTAGGCAAATTAAGTAGTGTCTGCACCTCGATCAATTTTGCTTCCTCTGAATCACTGTATTTTTAAGTTGACAGGGTGAGCCACACCTCGAATAATCTGTCACTTTACCTGAATGCAAATATTAACTTTTTTTCTTGAAAACAGAGAGAGAGAGAGAGAGAGAGAGGAAGGTGTTTAGCAGTCACTTGAAATCCATGTTGGGGTTACAAGACATAACTTGAAACAGTTCCCACTGACTAAAACAAATCCTCACTATTTGCCATTACACACCAAATTAACCCCCACACACATTTCACTATATCTACGCTCCCTCAAGTTCTCTACATATTGTAAATGTATAAGTAACTTTCTCAGTTTTATGTTACTGACTCCAGTACCCTTCTGTACAGTTCAATATGCTGTCTTCAATGTACAAATATATATGAGTGCAAACTCAGCTGTCGGCTAAAATAATGTGTGCATGTACTTATGGAAGTGCAGGTGTCACAGATTCATATTTTGCTTTCATGTCCTTATTTTAACATTTTTGCTGTGTACCCTGGGCTGAACTTGAAAATGGCCCACAGAAATCAATGTTCTACACTGCATTACAAGCTGAAACAAAAACAAATATAAATATATAAAACCCCAGGTGATCAGTTTGCAGTGGCATGCTCCATAAGGAAGGGTACTGGCAATTTTTGATAAAATACATAGTAGATGTGAAAATCTCAACATTTAGTTTGTTTCATAACACAGATTATGATGACATTGCAATGGCACTAAGACAAGATGGCAAGATTTGGCTGGAAGACGCGTTTACATATTTAATCAGTGCAGATTCATGGAGGAATGAGCAGTAACCAGATCCTGCGTTGCACCTGGTGGCAGCTGTTCCTTCCTGATTCAGACCACATGAAGGGGTGTACTGCAGGGAGAGTGTTTGCTCTAGGTTCAAATTCCCAAACTTGTGCATGTTCATGTAGTAGCCACGACTAGTACAGGAGTGAGAATATCAGTACATCAAGTGAAGTACAGGAAACACAGATGGACCATTCTCTTTACAATGGGTATAAAAGAATAATAACAGTGACCTGACCCCATAGCGCAGAGGGATAAAGTCTTAAATATGATTCAGATGACCCATGTTTGACTAGTGGCATGGGAGATGGAGAGACTGCGTGGGTGAGGATGAGAATGAGCAGTCAACACAGGCTCACCCATCGTGGGGGAACAGAAGCAGCCTGGCTCACCCATCTTGGGGAATGGAGGCAGCCTGGCTCACCCATCTTTATGAATGGAGGCAACCTGACTTACTGTATGTTGATATCTGTAGAAACACAGCTGTATCACCACATCATGAACAGCCCAGTGTGCTCATGATGTAAGCTGTATGCTGTACATTGGGAGGTTGTACGTGCACCTCCAGAGGTAACTACAATGGAGCTCACAAGGGTGCCACTAGAGTGCCACAAGGATAAGAATAAGGGAGTCTGTAGGACCTGTAGACTGGCCCAATCCTTAACACCAGACTCATACCTCCACTGGGTAAAGAAAGTACAGTTTTGTACCTACCATAAATGTAGATGTTTGAGTGTTCACACTGCTGCAGTCATTACACTTGGGTTATCCTGCTGTCAGGCGGTCCCGCAGTCGGCCAGAGTTCCAAAGTCTTGGTCTGGCATCGGCTGCTGTCGCTTCTTCCCTGACGTCAGTGCGCCAGGGGTATAGAAGATGCATCCGACGCCATTTTCTTCAGTTTTTCTTGCCCCAGATGTCAGGTGCCCCCAAGTAGGTAGGCAATACATATTGCTAATAAAACATATATAAAAAATAAAAACAATACCTTCAGTTACAAGCAAATACACCACCAAGGTTGTATAGGATAGAAAGGTATAGATAAGTCCAGCTAGGACAGAGGGGATGGAGGGAGGGTAACCTGGACTGCAGCAGTGTGAACACTCGAAACATCTACATTTATGGTAGGTACAAAACTGTACTATGTTCATCGTGTTACACTGCTGCAGTCATTACACTTGGGTAGAATCCCAAAGCTAAGGTTGGGTGGCTGGTCTATAAAGAGCTAGGATTGGCTATGAGGCCCTGCAGAACTGCAGTGGCAAATCCCACTCTGGATTTAGAGTAAAGAGGCAAGTGGTAATGCTTGGTAAAGGTGTGCACTGAACTCCAAGTTGCAGCCTCCAAAATTTCCTTGGTTGGTACTCCTCCGAGAAAGGCTGTTGAAGTGGCTGTTGCTCTGGTAGAATGTGGCCTAATGTTATTAGGGACTGATTTTCCATGCTGTGTGTAGCAGTAACGAATACAGTGTCCTATTCATTTGGAAATAGTCTACTTTGAGATAGCCTTGCCCTGTGATCCTGCAGCATATGCTACAAACAGTTGCTCTGTTTTCCTGAAAGCTTTTGTTTTGTCCAAGTAGAAGCGTAGCTGCCTGTGTATGTCCAAAGAGTGCAGATGTTTCTCCCCTTCATTCTGGGGGTTTGGATAAAAAGTTGGCAAATGGATGGTTTGGTTAAGGGCCACACTAGATACCACCTTTGGCATAATGGTAGGGTTTGTCCTTAAAGAAACCCTGTCCTGATGAAATATTATAAAAGGTTCCACTGCCATTAATGCCTGTAGCTCTGAGACTCTTCGTGCTGAAGTTACTACCAGGAGCAGAGCTGTTTTCCATGATAAAAATTTTAGATTGGCTGTATTGGCTGGCGCAAAAGGTGGCAAGGTCAGTTTTTCCAAAACAAAGTTGAGGTCCCAAATTAGTGGTGCTCTCTGGGGCGGTCTTATGTTTTTAGCCCCTCTGAGGTACTGCTTTAGCAAGGGATGACAGAATAAAGGAGGATCCGTGTTGTAATGTGCTGAAATGGCAGAGGCGTGGATCTTAATTGATGAGAAGGATAGGCCTTTGTCCAGCATCTCAGTTAAGTATTGTAAAATCTGAGGAATGTTTGGGACAAGAGGGTCAAGGCTTTGAGCCTGGTTCCAGGCACAGAATCTCTTCCATTTTTCTGAGTAAGATTTCCTGGTGCTAGGCTTCCTGGCCTCCAAACTGACATCCATAACAGCCTTAGAGAGAAGTGTTGCCTGTTTGACTAATAGATCTGCCATGCAGCCAGGCTTAGGGTTTTGAGCTGACCATGCAGGATCTGATTGTTTTGTTGAGTCAGAAGGTGTGAAATTTCAGGCAAAATCCATGGTGGGCCTTGAGCTAAGTTCTTTAAGATTGGGTACCAGTGCTGGCGTGGCCAGTCTGGAGCAATCAGGATCATCTGTGGTTTTTCTTGTCTGGCTTTTAGGAGTACCTTTGAAAGTAGAGGCAGTGGTGGAAAGGCATAAACCTTTAGGCTTTTCCAGCTGAACAAAAGAGCATCCACTTTCCATGCTTGTGTGTGGTAAGTCCTTGTGCAGAATTTTTGTAGTTGGCAATTCAGTGGGGAGGCAAAAAGATCTATGTCTGGACACCCCCATTTTTGCGTTACCATGCTGAAGATTTGTGGATTCAATTTCCATTCGTGAGGGTCCATGATATTTCTGCTTAGATCGTCTGCCAGAGTATTTTTCTTTCCTGCCAGGAATTGTGCTTGCAGATGAACTTGATAAGTTAGAGCTGTGTTCCACAAGGTCATGGCTTGCCTGCATAGGGGATAAGAATGAGTGCCCCCTTGCTTGTTTATGTACCACATTACTGTGGTGTTGTCCGTCTTTAATAATAATTGTCCTGGATGCAGAAGGTCCTTGAAAGCTGTTAGGGCATTTTGAACAGCCAACATCTCTTTTTGATTGATGTGAAGTTGCATTTGGTCTGTGGTCCACTTGCCCTGAATACATTTTCCTGCCATGTGTGCTCCCCAGGCGTAATCCGAAGCATCTGTTGTTAGAGTCTGCCTGGCTGTGGGTAGAGTGAAAGGTTGACCCTTGTTGAGATGATATGCCTGTGCCTACCATCAAAACTCCTGTTGTAGGCAGGAAATTATTGGTATTACTGCTTGTAAACTGTGAGAGTGTTGAGTCCAAACACTTTTTAGGTACCATTGTAATTTCCTCATATGCAGTCTGGCATATGGAATTAGTAGTATGCAGGATGCCATGAATCCCAGGGCCTGCAGAATTTTTCTTGCAGGGAGATGGGACTTTTTTGCTAGCAATTGAAAATATTGTGTTAGTTGTCCTTGTTTGTCTGGCGTGAGATAAGCCATCTGGGCCGTTGTATTTAAGCTGGCACCCAGGAATATTATCTGTTGTGAGGGTACTAGTTTTGACTTCTTTTTGTTTACTGTGTAGCCCAGAGAAATTAACAACCTTTTTACAAACGCCAGATGCTTTAGAAGAATGTCCTTTCTCTCTGCTTGAATGAGGCAGTCGTCCAGGTATGGATATATTTGAATTCCTTTTTGCCTGCAAAATGCAATTACTGGTGCCAGGCACTTTGTAAAGACCCTGGTGCAGTAGATAAGCCAAAGGACAGTGCAGAGAATTGGTAGTGCATTGTACCAGCTTTGAATCTGAGGTATCTCCTGCAATCTTGTCTGATAGGGACATGCAGGTATGCCTCTTTGAGGTCCAAAGTAACAAGCCAAGCCTTCTTGCCCAGCATGGGAAGAAGCTGCTGTAGTGTCAACATTTTGAATTTCGGAACATCCAGGTAAGTATTTAGAGTTGAAAGATCTAGTATGGGTCTCCAGGCTTTGTCCTTTCTGGGAACCAGGAAGAGTCTTGAGTAAAATCCTTGTCCTTGTTCCTGCTGTGGTACTTTTTGAATAGCTCTCATGTCCATGAGGGCTGAAATTTGTTTTTGAGCCTCTGCCCATTGATTTTGTGGCAGGTTTGGCATTCCTTTTAGCCTTGGTAAAGTGTGAAAGTGGAACCTGTAACCTTGAGACACAATATTCAGAACCCATTTGTCTTGGGTAATTGTTTGCCAATTTTGAGAAAAAAGTGCTAGTTTTCCCCCTAAGGGGGCTGCCAAAAGGGAAGTGCTTGGCATGCGAAAGGGAAGTCATTGGGACTGTTTCCTGTAAGGTTGAGACTTGTCCTCACCTCCTTTTGGGGTTGAGGTACCCCACTGTCATTGTCTGTTAGAGCCTTGGGGTTGAGATCTGCCTCTTGGGCATCTGTATCTGCCTCTCTGTGGCCTGTCTGACACTGAAAAGACCAATTCTTTGCAGGCCAATTTCTGCTAAATCGAGGTGGCTGTACCTGTAAGAAATCTTTGACTGTTTGCATAGATTTAGCTTTATCCTCCATTTTCTTTAACACCTCTTCTGCCTTAACACCAAACAAGGTATCATGCTGTAAAGGAGCATCCAATAATTTTGCCTAAACATGATCAGGTAAACTGTTCTTTTAACCAAGCATGTCTTCGAATCACAGAACCTGTAACTGCGGCTCTACAAGAGGCCTCTAAAGAATCAAAACCACATTGCAGAGTATGTTTTCCCACCTGTTCAACTGCATGCAATAAATCCTGCATTTCTTTATAGTCAGGAGCTTCTGAGCTTGTAAGCATTTTCTGTTTTAACTGAGCCATTAAATATTGTTGGTACTTAAGCATGTGAAAATGGCAATTTAAAGCCCTTACTGCTAAAGTTGCAGAAGTGTAAACTATCTTCCCCCATCTATACAATGCTCTAGAATCTCTGTCAGAGGGGATTGGATTTTTTGCAATGGAAGCCTTAACCCCTTTGGGACCCTGGGAAATGGTTTCTGGGTCAGCAGAAGGGTTTTTATAAAGAAACTTTTGAGAATCAGGGACTCTATAATACCTGTCTGGCTTGGCTGGTGCAGGGGGCAAAGAATCAGGAGATAAGCTGGATTCAGAGAACACATCACCCACAATATCTAACACAGGCGGTATAGCAGGGGGCCTGTGCTGAGGCAATAAAAGGAAGTCCCTGAGCCTTTTCTTGGATTCTGAATAATCCTGACTTTCCCAACGGAAATGCTCCCTCATGGTATGTAAAGTTTCCCCAAAAGAGTAATCCTCAGGAGGAGAGGCTGAAGGGATAGATTCTTCAGCATCAGAGTCCTCATAGGGGGGTAGAGAGTATCCCTGGTCAGAAGAGAAATAAGAGGAAATGGAGACCTGGTCAGAGGAATCATAGTCTGTATCCTGCCTAGGCCTTTTCTCAGGAGGGGGATGGGAACCCCTGATTAGTGTAATGAGGTCTTCGGCCATTTTAAGCATCTGTTTCTTAGGCATGGAGGACTGTCCAGGAGAATGCTGTACTTGCTTCTTTGTCTTTAATGGTGTTTTTGTCTTGGCTGCTGCTTTAATGGTAAGTTGCGAAGGTCTGAAAACACCCTCAGAAGCCGATGCCTGCTCAGTGGCTCCAGACCCATCTGAGGGATTATTTTCCGCAGGCCCAGTACCTTGCATTTCCAGAAGCCTAGTTGTCTCCACGTGGGAGTCGGAGGCGGCCTGTGGCTCTGAGGTAGCAGGTGTCAGGGACTGCGAAAGCGCCTCACTGAGAACCGGCGACTGGCCTAGAAGAGGCTTCATCGTCGGTTTTGGACCTCAGATGCCTATCTTTATCCTTGTCTTTGTGTTTTTTATGAATTGCGGTCATCAGTTGTTCCGACGGCATTGTATAATTGAACCATCGGCCAAAGTAGTGCAAAGCAAAATCAAAACGTCGTTTTATAGTGCATTTGTTAAATCTAGCACAAAACTGACAACTAGTGACGTCGTGATCAGGGCCTAGGCATGGAATACAGTAAGAGTGGAAGTCCTTATGAGGTATTTGCTTCCCACAAGAAATACGATTATTAACTTTTTCTTTTTCAAAACAGGTTTATTGTTTTAACATATAAGAGAAATATCATAATAATTTTATACAAGTAATTAAAAATAGGTATTATTATAATATTCAACAAAACAACTAAAGTATTTACAAAGACATCCACTACAATCAGATCAATTAATTAAACTAAAATACCATGCTATTGAAATTAAAATTTTTTTAACAAATTTTGTAAATTATCCCATACAATAAAATAAGATGTTTTTCTGTTTGTTCTAGTCCTAATTGTGTTTATTTCCATATGGCACACTATATTCATAACATTTTTAAATTCATTGAACGAAGGAGGTGTATCTGAAATCCAATTTCTAGTTATTATTTTCCTAGCCAGTGCTAGAATAGACCATAACAAGGGAAGCTTAACCTTTTTAACACTTTGAGGTACAGGTGTGTTGAATAATATAAGAGATTTAGAAATAATGAAATTATCTGTAAAAAGAGCCTGCAAAAATTCATTAATTGACTTACAGTATTCTTTCAATTTTATACAGTCATAAAACATATGAGCCCAGTCAGCATTAATTACTACATTACATCTCTTACATAGATTATCTTTATTATTATTATTAACTTTTTCTGACATCGGTCTGAGGCAAGAAAAAAGTTTCCCCAATGGGGTACTTAGCTTTATTGAAGACTTCAGATCTGAAATTCGACTTTGAAAATCTCAGGAGTCGGCCAACCGGCACTTGCGAACTGCTTTTGCTTCGGGCACCGGGCGGCAAGAAAGACTGAAGAAAATGGCAATGGATGCATCTTATATACCCCTGGCGCACTGATGTCAGGGAAGAAGCGACAGCAACCGACGCCGGACCAAGACTTTGGAACTCTGGCCGACTGCGGGACCGCCTGACGGCAGGATAACCCAAGTATAATGACTGCAGCAGTGTAACACGATGAACATCAGGCTGAAGAGCTCTTGTCCTGAGGAAGGAACAAACGGATCAAATGGGTGCTGAAAGGGGCAGCCATTTGGCTGATCCTGTGGGCTAAATAAAAAAAAAGTCTAAGGACAGTTTTCTTAATTTCAGGAGCTAATAACAGCAGCAGAGTGGATATGCATTAGCTTCATTCTTGGCATAAATGACAACATGGGATTGGGCAACCTCAGTGCTGTCACGTGTGGATCTGAGCTGGCAAGGGGTTGGGACTCAGCAGTGAGTGGATGGGAAGACAATTTCTTTTTAAATACATGAACACTTAAGTTATGGCTTCTGATTCATAGAAGGATAATTCTGCCAGACTTGGTACTTGCCAGTGGACTATCAGGACAGATGGCATTGAAGAGCTTGTTACTGCATACCTGCTTGGATGAAGCTGCAGTGGATGAATGCAGTTGTGGTTTTAAAAGGATGATTTTCTTTATTTCAGAAGCAGAAAGTACTTGCTGTCAGGGCAAGTTTCAAAAGTTGCTGCTTGGAATGTAGGCACTGGGGAAGAAGATTCTTTTCCAAGTGTCTACTATATACTAGTTTGGGTTTACATGGAAAACTGCAGCAAGTGGGAGGGGTATATTCACTTCAAGTGCAGATCCAATACTTCTGTGTTTTCTATTTATTATTATTACTTGACATTTGTCAACCGGGTTAGTCCAACTGAGCCGATGTCTCGTTTTCAGTGGAGACCCAAGAAGAAAAGCTCCAGAATGTGTACACACTATTACATAAAGACAAGATTATACAGAAATAAAAAAATCACTTAAATTCAAAAGTATACATAGATTCAACAGTGTACATATTAACAGTTCACAGGTTCATAGGTGTGTACTAGGCCAACAGCCATGAAGTCTTTACAAGCCTAGCCCATAGAAGTGCCCTGCCATCATGCCACCGTTAGTTCCCTGTGCCTCTATCAAGTAGAGCCACTGGAGTGATCCCCAGCGTGAACTTTCTATTTCCAATCCACTCATCAAGATTCAAGATGGCCAGTGAGGTGCTCTGCTTGACATGTATGGGAAGTCTATTCCAGAGCATGGGCAGTATCTGGGTTATGAACCTGTCCCTCTAGCATGTTCTGCTGATTGTGGTAATGAGGTTAGGTCCCTGGAGCATGTGGTGTGGAGGGATTGGGATTTTTTTAGGTGTAACATTTCTAACAGGGCTGGGTCATACATGGCTTTGTAAGTCAAGCAGAGATTGTCTCCTAATAGATGATATGAAACAGACAAAAGCTGGAGTTATTTGTGTCTGTCCATGTAGGGCATGTGTTTATGGCCTAGGATCTGCTTTGTGAGGTACTTTTGTGGCCTTTCCAGCTGTTGCAGGTGTTTAGTGAGGTACATGCCAAATGGGGCATTATACTCGATGATTGGTCTAATGAAGGAAGAGTAGAAAGAGATGATGGCCGCTTTCTTCCTGGATGCAAAACCTTTGGTAATGAGATGTGCCACATAGAAGTTGACATAAATGCTAGACAATAACAGGTACCAAAAAAATTAAACGTGACTTAAAAAGTGTATACTAGATAATAAAAATGGTATGTGTAGGGAAACATAGCTAGCTTTTAGTAAAGAATAGAAAAAAAAACTTACGTAGGTCTAAGGCACACAGTTACAGTTTCACGTTGGCATTACGATGTACTACTGAAATCTGTCTAGATGGGCAACTTAGGATATATAATATTAGCAAAGGAAAAACAGAATATATTCAGTGGAACAACAGAAATTACTGTGGTCTAGTCACAAACCTATACCACAGATAACCCTAGGAAAATACAGTTATAGGTAAAGATGGGTGGATGGGGAGGTTAGGTAGGGTTCTGGCATGGACAGGAACTCGAGTTAACAAGGTAATTCTTCAGTTCTTTTTTTTAAAGCCATTGGAGTTTTTGATATTATGGATATGTGTGGGGAGTCTGTACCAGGCTTGGGACGTAGTGCTTTTGTAGAGGAGTCTGCCGATGTTTTTATTAGGTTTGTATACATCAAGAAGGGATTGACTGGAGCTACAATGAGTACGCTTAGGAGTGTAGAGAGAAATCAAAGCGGAGTGGGAAGGACAGGCAGAAGGCTTATTCAGGAAGGAGTGAGTGATCTGTAGCTGAGATATGAGCAGTTGTGGCAATTCAAGCCAATTGACTTGTTTTAGAGCCAGGGTTCTGTGCGGTAGGTTGCAGGCAAATCTAGCTATTTTGTTGTTCACGTTTGGTTGTTGTATGCTTGTTCAAGTTTGGTTATTAAGGTGGCTTGTAAATGAGTGAGTATAGGACAGGCATACAGAAGGCAGGGAAGGAGGAATGCCTATGCCAGAGATGGTTTGGAATTAGATGATAGAAGTTTTCTGTTTCTATAGACTAGTCCCGAATTTTAATATGTCATGTTAATACAATGGTGAATATGGAGATCAAATTTTAATTGGTTGTCAACAATGATGGCAAGGAGCTTAGATGTGATTCTGCTTTAATAGCAGTGGAGGCAAGAGATGTGATGGGAGAGAGATTTATTAAGGAAGAGAAGGAGTTTGTTTTTTTGGGTTCAGGATGAGTTTGTTACCTGTTAGGCATTGTTCGATGGAGAGAAATGAACTCTCACTTACAGAATAAAGGCGAGAGATGTCATCAGGGAAGGAGATGACGGCAGAACCATCAGCGTATTGTATGAAGGAGCATATTGCATGCTACAGGATGAGTGGAGGTTGTTAGTAAAGATGTTAAAAAGAAGAGGACCTAGAATGGAGCCTTGGGATACTCCAGTTTGGATAGGTAAAAAAGGGGATGAAGTGGATTGCCATCTGACAGACTGTAGCCTATTACAGAGATAGCTGGAAAACCAGAGAACAGCAGAGGTGGAGAGGTTGAGATCAGAGAGTCTGGTTAGTAGTTTAGAGTGAGAAACAGTATCAAAAGCTTTTTGAGAGGTCAAGTTAAAGACAAGAAACAAGTTGCTTTTCATCTCTAGCATTAGCAACCCTGTGGGTGAAAGACAGAAGTGCAGTGGAAGTACTGTGATTTGGCCTAGAGCTATGTTGAGTGGGGGTTAGTAGGTTTTCATGAGTTAGGTATTGCAATAGCTGATTGTGAATACATTTTTCGAGGATTTTAGAGAGTGGGGAGAGAATGGTCATGGGCCTGAAACTGGGAGGACCTGTGGATTTACCTCCTTTGTGCAAAGGTATGGTATAGAAAAATTTCCAGATGTCACGGACAGTAGACTCTTGAACTGATCTATTAATGAGTATTGAGACAGGGTAGGCTACAGAGTCAGCTGCTAGTTTAAGAAAGAGTGGAGGCAGATTATCGGTAGAGGGGGAGCATGGTTTTAGTTTAAGCAGAAGTGATTTAACATAAGCAGTAGGGACTGTTTTAAAAGAGAAAGGGGTGGTATTGGTGGTAGAAGAAGAGGTGGCCGGAGGATTTTTAACTTGGTCAGCATAGGTTACTTTGCAGACAGATTCAGTGACATTGAGTAATTAAGTAGTGTTGCAGTTTCTTGAGGAGTATTGTTAGGGAAAGAGTTGGGGGTGGTAGGCTCTCCAGGGTATAGGATTTTATTAATGGTGTACCAGATTTTTTTTATGATTATGTTGATGGATGAATTGAGCATCTTGATTACATTTTTCTTATCTTAGTTAATCTGCTTTAGAGTGAGGTTTCTAAGTTCTTTGTATTTTGGAGCAGCAAAGTGGATTTGGTTTTAAGCCATTGTTTCCAGATGCTATCTCTCTTTTTTTTTTCATAAGTGAGTGAGAGTCTTTTCTGAGCCAGGGGCATGGTTAGTTTTTATTCTAGTTTTTCTCAGTGGTGCTAGGGAGTTAATTATACTGAGGAAAGTGTTGTTAAATTGTAAAGAACAGTTCCTATTGGACTGGGTAGGTATCATCTACTGTCCTTTTTTAAAGATTTACACTTGGTCAGAAAGCAGCCAACTAGGTGTACAGCATATTTTTTCAATACTGAATGGGGGATAAGGCTCATAATATTGATTAGCATGACACCTCTCAGTTAAATGACAGTCATTAAGAGTTTTATACACTATGGTCCAGGCTTTATTGGGTATCATACAGGTTCATGGTATGATGACCACCACTGCTACCAATATGTGATGGCCACCAATATGTGTTTTCCCCATGCTTGGCCAGAAATCAAGGAGCCTGAATCCTCACCACTGGCACTGGACGGGGAGGTGCACTTGGAATACAAATGGATACACTTAGTATTTCCACATGCAGACCTCTCTGCATCAAGTAGTTTCCCTTAAGAGCACATAGGGAACACACTCAGCCCAGGGTCTGGATGTCTCTACATCTGTCTCCCTCCAGGTCCCCAGTAAGACTCCCCACTGGTGCAGCTGTAGGGTTAGGTCCTCAGCCGAGTGTCCAAGCCAAGTCCTCTGGCACCCTCTCTGTGAACCCAGTGCTTCATGTCTCTGCTCCAAGTAGGTGACACACACACTCTTTAAGATTTAATTTTCACATACACACACCTGGGAAAGGCTGGCACAGATTACCCACTCTACCAACTTTGCCCAGACTATAAGGTAGTTATCACTGTCATCAGTCAGTTACAATAAGGCTCTTAAATGGGTATCCAGTTATACTGTGTAATATTAATACTAATACAAATGGTAGTAGTTCACCAAGATGGCTAGGCCCTCCAGAGTGGCCCACACAGTGTCACCAAATAAATATAAGCACTCTCAAAGGTTAAGTACTTTCTACAAGGATCAGCCACAATACAAGTTTTAAATATACGTAATAATAAATAATAAAAGAGCATGACAATACTTAATATATATTCACAGTAAACCATACAGTTCAGATCACAGGAAATATTGAAAAGAAAACTGATGGACAGACTCATACAAAGAAAAACAATATCTAAACTAAGGTTCCACTATATTCCTGACTGAGTCTAAGATAATTGCTATTCCCTAGTTAAGTGACTTATTACGACAAGGCAATATGCTGTGGGTTAGGGTCTTTTCTAGTCAGGCTTTCCAAACAGAATACTCAATAATTTGAAATTTCTCTTTGTAATATCTAAAATATAATTTCCAAGAGGGCTGGCAGAATGATCTCATCTGGTCACCTGACTCTAGGTTCTCACAGTATTCCCCTCTGAGGCTGAGGCAGGAAGTTAGCACAGATGGCCACAATACACAACCAAATGTTTATGGCAGTGCCAGGGCCTCCCCTCCTTTCACTGAGCTAATAGACAAAGAATCTACCCCAGACCCAGTGTCTCTGGTTCTATTCAGCACTGTGGGTTTTTAATGGTTTAACAGCTCACTTACATTTCCCTTATTTTTCTTAAAGTTAACCTCTGCTGTGCCAATATCCTCTATTATAACATATACATTTAATTCAGCTGCAACAGTACATGTACATTTCTCTTCATTTCAGCAGAGTGCACTGTTGATACATTTTAACACAAGCAAACCTGACAAATACATTTTCAACACAAGCAACTGTAACAAATCAGTTTGATATACAAATGACATACAGTTCTAATACATTTGTAAGACAAGCATCTTGTGTAAATCAGTTTAATATTCAAAGTACATATCATTCTTTACAAAACTCCAACTTGCTATGCTGGCACTTGCCCATATCATCACACATGGTAATAGTCACTTTGAATCTCAAGAGTGCTACTGTAGAAATATTATATAGCTGCTGTGGCAACCAACCACTGGCAAGTATAGGTACTGGAGATCTCCAGTTACCCAGTGTCAATATTAATTTGTAATAAATGGTACAATTATTTCAAATGTCATTCAACAAAATTATCTATGAACAGCAGCAATATGTTTTTACTAAATATTACATGTGCAACACATTTCTGATAATTCCTTCTGATTCCTTATTGTGGCCCATCTACCCAAAGATGAAATACAGATTTTCAGATTTTCTAATACATCTCCATTCCACCCTAATGAATTTCTAATAATGACATGCCCCACAGACATTAACACCTTTTTAAGGATGTTTCATAAGCATTTTATTCAGTCCTTCATATATTATTTGGCAGTTATAAGTCTATAATTTCTAAAGATTGAATAATATGGCTAGCAGTTATTGATTTGAGAAGTGATTATACTTAGAAAGACAAGCAAACACAGGAATTTTCACTTTTGAATCACCTAACCCATTTTAAGTTTTAACACTTGTCAGGAATGACTTCCAAGATGGCAGCTGTCTGAATAATAAAATATGTTGATAAGTGTTACCTTCATGTGAAAAATAAGAAATTGTTTAAAAAGCCAGCAAGAGTTATCAATTTGGGAAAATGTTTGTTACTTAATATTAATTACACTGCCTGGATGACAGCAAAGAAGACATTTTGCAAAAGCAAGAGCAAATGAATCAGGAAAGAAGAAAACTTCTGGCTATATAGATAGTACAGCTGTGTAAGTTGAACTTATCCTAAAAGCAGATGTTTGAATAATCACTGCTGCAATAGTCTTAGCTGTATGGATATATCAGCTGGTCAGCTTCCAAAGTTCCAGGGACCCTTCCATGCACCCAAACCATCAGTGAGCATGAGGTGAGCTAACTAAAAAGACAAGTTTGATTGCGACGCCATTCACATCTTTACTACTGCTGAACAGTACACTCCTCTAAGGCTTTTGAGGATCAACAGTCGGCTTGTGCTTTCATTTGCTGAGCAAAGGGAGTTCCCTTTGGGGGAAAAAAAAATGTTCTTAAATTTCCTGATGTTTACTTTGAAATTATTTTAATGCTAAGAGTGTTGTGTTTTAATGGACTGTATTGAGACTGTTATGTACTTTTAGCAGAACACTTGTTCTTTTTTCTGTCAGTTTAAAAGTAATATTAACTAACAAAAAACATATTTTCTGTTGATAAATTGAGTTTATTTTTCATTGGTGGGGTTAGCTTAGAGTTTGAAAGAGTTTTTTACTGTTAAAAAAGTAACTTTTGTGGACTGATAGTTTTACCAGCATTTTCTGCATGCTGCTTGACAGCTGCTTGACCATTTGGGTGTGTAGAGGGTACCCTGAAGCTTTGGATGCTGGCCATCCATTATACCCTTGACAGGATATAACCCAAATAGCTAAGGCTACTGCAGCAGTGATCATTATGATGAACATCCATACAGTTGTTTAGCGGAATGCAGTTCAAGTTTCAGCTTTGGTACAGAAGATGGCTTCCAGTAATTTAGAGGAAAACTAGTGCAAATGCACTCAGAGGTGTTTAAAGTATGTGAGATGCTGGAGGAATATATAAAGCCCAATGATAAAAGGCTGGGAAAAATAGTGGTCATTCAGATGAACTGATAAAAACTGTAGAAATCAGAGACTGAAAAGAGAAAAAGAAAGAAAGAAAAAAAGAAAAAAGAAATTAAGAGTGGCTGAACATGAGGCATCTCAAGAACTGTTCCAAAAAATACTGGAGTTATGAAAGAGAATACACAGAGAAGGCCTGTGACATTTTAATGAACCACAGAAACTGGAAGGAGTAAACTGCATTAATGTTCTGAAAGTACAAGTAAACAACTAGACTGGTGTTCCACAGCAGGATTTTTTAATTGAGAGGGCACATTGTGTGTACTTCTCCAATATGGTCATCAAAATTATCTGAGACCTACATTAATAAAGATGTAATCACATAAGGAGAAACAGCTGCTCCTGAGATGAGTATTACAGAAGGAAAAATAAAAACTGGGGACACAAAAGTTTTTTTTTTTGTGAAAAATGATTATTCCTTGTACAGCAGGAAAAAGAGAAGCAATAATTTTCCAGCAACTGGGGGATTTTGTGAGTCAAGTGCGACATTCAGATTACTATCTCTACTGACTGTCTCCAGAATATTTTTTTTCTGAAATATCAAATATGTTTTTGGATGCAGAACACGCTATGGAAAGAATAAAAGAAGTCTAGCCACCAAAGACCGAGTCAGCAAGCTGACGCTAGCTTCTGACAATAAAAAATCCTATATGGAGTCTTTAGTTTTCTCACTTTCATTTTCTTCAGTAACTGCTTCCTCACATCCTTCTTCTTACTCCAAACTTTCAAATTTATTTCCTATTGAAATGCTTTTCCAAGTTGTAAGATACTATTATCTAAAATCCCCGTCTTGCTGATTCCAAAACTTAAACATACATTTGTTGCTACCAATAATAATAACATTTGATAAATGGCATGAAAATCTATTTTATACCTTAGTTTGCCCCTTCCTTAAGAGCTAAACCATAACTCCTATAACTCAGTCCATATATTACAGTCATTAATAATCTTTTACTTCATATACTATATTATACGCCAATTTTTACATCATGTACTGTACTGAAATTTTCGGTACTTTTCTGTTAACAGGGCAACAGGCAAAATGTGACTTCACTCTGAACTCATCGCGGCTTATTCTTTTCTGCTTGTGATGAACTCTGCATAAAATAATTCAACTCAGCAAGAAAAATCATGATGGCAAAAACAAGGACATCTATTCTTATAAGCTACATGGATCATTTATACAAGATATGAAAAACTACAAACTGGCAAACTACTCTCACTAAATTGAATACGCACATTTGTTTTTCCCCTCCACTTTTTTCAGCACTCCAAAAATACGGACTTTACGACAACAGAGATTAATGAAATGTAACATACATATTAAACACAATTCCAAATGAGCCTACAATAAAGAAGAGATTTCAACCCATGACACAGTTTCATTAGCTGAGGGAATCATTGAGTTTGGTGGAGTCTTATGTGAATGTCTGTAAGGAGCAACATTCCTCTGTTTTATCTTTCAGGCTGAAGGCATGTCTTAAGTGACTGACACTGCATATTTGCTGCTTGGATTGGTTGTCACAGTAAACCTGTACATGAAGTGAACAGCCATTATCAACATCTTAGAAGATTACAAACACATTACAAGCAGAGAACAACAAGTCGCGGAGACTTTTGAGTGAAGTCACATTTGCCTGTTGCCCCGTTAACAGAAAAGTATCAAATTTTCTTTTAAATATATTTCAATTTCACTTCTCTGAATAGCATCAGTTCTAAAATGTAACAGCTGATTCTTTTAGGTTGCATAATTACATTGATAATTATAAAAGAACTCCAAGGTGCATAATCATTTTTTGAGCACATTTAGCCACAAAACATGCAGCTAATTGAAATATTTAAAATCTTGCATCTAAAATGTTTAAGTTGCTTTAAGAAGTATTGGTCTGTTTGAGACACTTTGAAGTTCATCAGTTTTAACAATGTATCGCAAGCAATGTCAATGTAAACATTTTTGCACTTATTCTTATATTTCATATTTTTTTCTTAATAGGGTGCTCTTGTGTGGCAACACAAACACCACTCCTTCTTCTCTTGCACCTCAGAACATCAGCCTCCCAATATGTCTGACACAGTCAACTTATATATATATATATATATATATATATATATATATATATATATATATATATATATATATATATATGTATATATATATTTTTTTTTACCACTCCATTATCTGAAAAAGCATTTCTATTCAAAGGCAACTATTTTAACACCCCTCCAAGAAACAGCTTCATGATTCTTCAATTCACTGGCTTCCGGCATGTTCAACAACTGCAACATTTTGAACCTGCATAATTATTACTTCATTAATCTCAGGGGTTCTGCTCCTTGTTCGGTACATCCAACTGTCTTTGAGACCCAGTAATTTGTCTCTCCATTGGGTATAATGTAAACTTTCCATCACACTAACTCCAGAAGTCACAGCCAACAGCTGAGGCCAGACAGGGATGCTGATGTGTGGGGGATTATCCTCCTGTCTGTGGGCCTGGGGGGGGGGGCTTGCTTATAGCAATCACTACTCATTGCAGACCCAGCCTCCAAACAAGTCTCTGCATGCACAGAGGGTAGGGGTCCTCATGCTGCACTCATGCTGCTGTGAGCAGCAGTGACAGACCTCCAGGTCCACTCAGCTCCCATACACTATGCATGTTGACCCGAGGATGGGTTGACAGCCCACAGTCTGTCAGGGTATACAAATATCAGACACCTTGCTACTATATGCACTGATAGAGGAGGACTAAGTGGGGGAACCAGGCTGCCACAGCAGTCAACCTGCATAAAAAAAAAAAAAGAACAACAATAGTCCTTAAGTGGCATTTTAAAGCTAGCCACTGTGGGAAACGCTCACCCTTAGGACCACATGCTAAGACATGACCCTGCCACCTACTGTTAAGCTCAGAAGTCAAGCTTGTTACGCTTTAGACCATCTTGTCCCGGCATCTGTTACTAATTCATGACACTATGCCAGTGCCTGTTAATATACAAACCAGATGCACACACTCACATACACCTAGCAGGTGTGCATCCCTATCAAAACAGAGCCAGTCCTTTACAAGCAACTTTGGCCAAAGCTCTCCAGAAGTTGTTGCCTCTTAACTCACACACCGTTTGCAGTGGGACTATGTCAGGAATGTGAGATGGCAAATACCATTTTTATTTATATAAAAAGGCAAAATGGCACTTCAAAAGTTAAGAAGCCAACAGATGTTCTGCTGTGTAGCTATGCACCACCTCTGCATATATGTTTAATAATACAATCAGCTCCAAGATCAGTGCAGGTTGGGGGAATACAAAAAAAAATAATCTCATTGCAGCAGCCTAAAAGTTCTGGACATCTTTTGAGCAAACAGCACTGACTGTGATTTTGTTTTTGCATGCCCTTTGCCCCCACTGCTTGTGGACGAAAACTCCCCTCCTGGCTGACTGGCCCCATTCATTTCCCATTACCAGATATCATTCAGACAACCATTAGCGGTGGTTCAAGAGTTGCCTGCTTACCACTGCACCTTCTCCATGGACTCTCAGTTTGCAGAGCTGGAGGATGATGTGCAATGGGATGTCTGCACTGTCTCTCACTCTGTAAAGAATGTTGCCAGTAAGTAGCCCTACCCCTTCCTTTCAAGCATGGGAAGGGGTACCCCATTCTCTACCAGGAAAACTGCACCTATGTGCGCCCTAAGCGACTGTTACCCTCCTGATCCTGCCAGGAGATGCGAGCCCCTTCCCTTCAAGCATGGGAAGGAGTTTCCCTATTCTCCACCAGGAAAACTGCACCTATGTGCTCCCTAAGTGACTGTTACTCTCCTCATCCTTCCTGAACATGCGAGCCCCTTCCCTTCAAGCATGGGAAAGGGTCTCCCCATTCTCCACTGGGAAAACTGCACCTATGTGCCCCCTAAGCGACTGTTACCCTCCTCATTCTGCTGGGAGATGCAAGTGGGCAATGCCCTATCACTCCTCTCTCTTCTTGCTTGGCTCCTTCAGTGCTGGGGCTGCCAACAGAACCCCAGTCTCCTGGGCTTCAATACGGGTTCCAGTCTGCTGATTGTGAAAGCTGACAAAATCAGATGCACCAATTACCTTTACTGCTATCACCTCAAAGTGACACACTTCCCTACCAGTCGCTCAGTAAGCTGTAATTTTACCTAGAGGCAAAAGAAGACTCAACAGATATCATGCTCACAACAGTATGGTTACTTTTCTGAACACAGCATAACTATGATTGATCTGTTCTGATATTATAGCAATCACTACTCATTGCAGACCCAGCCTCCAAACAAGTCTCTGCATGCACAGAGGGTAGGGGTCCTCATGCTGCACAAATCATGCTGCTGTGAGCAGCAGTGACAGACCTCCAGGTCCACTCAGCTCCCATACACTATGCATGTTGACCCGAGGATGGGTTGACAGCCCACAGTCTGTCAGAGTATACAAATATCAGACACCTTGCTACTATATGCACTGATAGAGGAGGACTAAGTGGGGGAACCAGGCTACCACAGCAGTCAACCTGCATAAAAAAAAAAAAAAGAACAACAATAGTCCTTAAGTGGCATTTTAAAGCTAGCCACTGTGGGAAACGCTCACCCTTAGGACCACATGCTAAGACATGACCCTGCCACCTACTGTTAAGCTTAGAAGTCAAGCTTGTTACTCTTTAGACCATCTTGTCCCAGCATCTGTTACTAATTCATGACACTATGCCAGTGCCTGTTAATATGCAAACCAGATGCACACACTCACATACACCTAGCAGGTGTGCATCCCTATCAAAACAGAGCCAGTCCTTTACAAGCAACTTTGGCCAAAGCTCTCCAGAAGTTGTTGCCTCTTAACTCACACACCGTTTGCAGTGGGACTATGTCAGGAATGTGAGATGGCAAATACCATTTTTATTTATATAAAAAGGCAAAATGGCACTTCAAAAGTTAAGAAGCCAACAGATGTTCTGCTGTGTAGCTATGCACCACCTCTGCATATATGTTTAATAATACAATCAGCTCCAAGATCAGTGCAGGTTGGGGGAATACAAAAAAAAAATAATCTCATTGCAGCAGCCTAAAAGTTCTGGACATCTTTTGAGCAAACAGCACTGACTGTGATTTTGTTTTTGCATGCCCTTTGCCCCCACTGCTTGTGGACGAAAACTCCCCTCCTGGCTGACTGGCCCCATTCATTTCACATTACCAGATATCATTCAGACAACCATTAGCGGTGGTTCAAGAGTTGCCTGCTTACCACTGCACCTTCTCCATGGACTCTCAGTTTGCAGAGCTGGAGGATGATGTGCAATGGGATGTCTGCACTGTCTCTCACTCTGTAAAGAATGTTGCCAGTAAGTAGCCCTACCCCTTCCTTTCAAGCATGGGAAGGGGTACCCCATTCTCTACCAGGAAAACTGCACCTATGTGCGCCCTAAGCGACTGTTACCCTCCTGATCCTGCCAGGAGATGCGAGCCCCTTCCCTTCAAGCATGGGAAGGAGTTTCCCTATTCTCCACCAGGAAAACTGCACCTATGTGCTCCCTAAGTGACTGTTACTCTCCTCATCCTTCCTGAACATGCAAGCCCCTTCCCTTCAAGCATGGGAAAGGGTCTCCCCATTCTCCACTGGGAAAACTGCACCTATGTGCCCCCTAAGCAACTGTTACCCTCCTCATTCTGCTGGGAGATGCAAGTGGGCAATGCCCTATCACTCCTCTCTCTTCTTGCTTGGCTCCTTCAGTGCTGGGGCTGCAATACGGGTTCCAGTCTGCTGATTGTGAAAGCTGACAAAATCAGATGCACCAATTACCTTTACTGCTATCACCTCAAAGTGACACACTTCCCTACCAGTCGCTCAGTAAGCTGTAATTTTACCTAGAGGCAAAAGAAGACTCAACAGATATCATGCTCACAACAGTATGGTTACTTTTCTGAACACAGCATAACTATGATTGATCTGTTCTGATATTCTGTCCTACTCTTCTCTTTCCTGGTTGTGGGACTTGTGGCTAAGTCAGCACTAACTGAATTACCCACCAAATGTCCAGCAGAAATACATACTTCAGTGCCTCCTTTTGGCATATCTACCCTCATACTACTACTGGATCACTTAAGGGATACTTCTGTTCTCTTCCACTCACTCTTGTCTAGTAAACCTCCTAAGATCTGTAACTACAATGTATTTTGGTTCTATTACAAGTACTTGTCCCAACTGTTCAAAACCCACTGCTTCAAAGCCTTGTATTTGAGTGTCTTGTAACTTGGGTTGGCTGCTGCTCATGCCCAGACCTGAACATATGTTAAGGCAACAGCCGTGGGGTGGGAGTGCTGTTCATGCTATAACTCAAATGTAAGTTCAGGCAAACAGCTGAGGGAAAAGAACAGAAGGAGGGTTTTAAGATTACAGAGCGGAAAGGTAGTTTTAGATTTAAGGAGTGATTGAGGAATTTAGGTTTGAGGGGGTTAGAGTTTTAGGACTAGGGAGTGGGACTGGAGTTTTAGGGTTTGGGAGCAATCGGGATATTTAGGTTTAGGGAATGGGGTTGAAGTTTTAGGTTTAGGTTCTGTAGAGCTATACTGTACATAGGAACAGGTGTTGGCAGGGATATGCAGGAATGGGAGATTAAGTGTGAGTTCAACCACTTGTTTTTTCAAGCAAGTCACAGCGAGCAGGAGTGTAAAGAACTACTGTCGTAGACTCATGTATTTTATGCAGATATGGCGACATTTCTTTTTCATATAATCTGTCCAAGCTTACTTTGCAAATAAACATTGAGTTTTGTACGCCTGTATGCTAGTTTGTTTACAAAGACCTCATCTGTAGCAGAAAAATAATACAAATAAAACCAAACTTTTCATCTGATCACAACGTAAGCTTGAATCCTATCCTGTCGTCATTCATTCCTTACATACTATTGTTGATTAGGTCTCTACAAACAGTTTGGAATTACATTTTAGAGCTTTTTTTAACTCCCCTATATAATCATGTACATCACAAAAAAAATCAACAACAACAGGCTGCCTTTACTATGTGAAGGACTTCTTCACCCACTATACCAAATATCACAACCATCAGTTGTGCTACCTTTCTGGTGGATTAAAGAACTGTCATTTATAAGTGCCTTCTTTCCTTCACTAGCTTGTCCACCTAGGCTTTACCTCTGACCTCCAAACATGCTCATATATATATATATATATATATATATATATATATATATATATATATATATATATACACATATACACACACATATATATATATATATATATATATATATATATATATATATATATTGCTATAAATGTTGTATTATACATGTGTAACTGGTTAAGCAGGAAAATAAAATACCTTCCACTCCCTTCAAACTCTATGGGACTAGATGGTGGGTACCAATATACATCTATAACAGTGTATTTACAAAGCTACTTAACACAAGCTATAAAGGAGAGGGAAATGAAAACCCTATAATCATCAGATGTTTTGCTAACTCCATTAACTGGCTGTTACTACACACACATCCTCTCTTTCTTTTTCTCTCTCTCTCTGTTCCAGAAAGTATTAAAAAAACATCTTGCTGACTTCAATACACTAGTAATCACAAATAACAACATCATGGTTGTTGACTTCAGCTGTCCTGCAGATGGCTGGGATGACTTCCAGTACAATGTGATCAAGGTCTGTTTGGTTTTGTTAACAGTAACTCCTTGGAACAAATGGTAAAAAATCCACCTGCAGAAAAATATTCTGGATGCTGTTTAGATCAATTTACCACCTTCCATCACCCTTTCATTTGTGAAATCGGACCACAATACAGAGCTATTTTGCATCAAAACAACTGCACCTCCAAATTTAGGCATTTCTTCGGTAGTGACTAACTTAAAATTAATCAAGGCCTTACTAAACACGTTAAGTATGCCATACATTACTCTGAATGGTGCACAATTCACATACTGCAATGCATGTGGACTACATGAAAAGAGACATTGAGGAGCTCTCTGATTATGTAGCCCAGGCAGGTATGACCCTGACCTTGAGCAGTATCCTACCTTTATCAAGAATGATGCCACAATACAGAGATAAGATGATCAGCTTTAACAATTGGCTTATACTCTGGTGTCATTCAAAGGGGATCCAATGTCTGTCTGCCTGGGATGACATGCTGGACAAGCCACGCTGCTTCGCAAGGGACGGCTTGCACCTGTCACCCCTGGGATTCCGGATATTGGCAAAGGCTCTTGCCAGCCCCATAGTGCCTTTTTTAGGCAAGGCACAAATTCTAAACCTACCACCCTAGAACACAAAAAGGAAAAAACTAAGGGTAATGCTGCTCAATGCCAGAAGTCTAAATCTCAAAATGCATGCACTCGAGGCCCTTCTCAGTATGGAGAACATCGATGTCTGTGCTGTGACAGAAACCTGGTTCAAGGCTCCTGAGAGCACCCCAGCACTATCAGGTTTTACCTCATATCATGCGTTCCGGCCCCAAAATCCGGACAATACCAAGAAAGGAGGGTATCCATATTCATCAAGGACACCCACACCTCAAGACTGGTGGCAACGCACGATGCATCGGAGACCATCCAGGTGCAATTAACCATAGGCAAGACTGCTCTGCAAATTGTAGCATGTTACAGGCCACCCTCACAAACTCAGGAACCTCACATGGCCTTCCTGAAAACACTAGAGGGAATAAATGTATCACCAAACACCATCATACTAGGTGACTTCAATTACCCTAATATAGACTGGGAACACTACTCAAGCCCAAACACCCTAGCCCAAAAGTTCCTGGAATTCATAAACTCAAATGCCATGGAACAACTAGTCACCATCCCACAAGAGGAGAAAACATACTTGATCTCATCATCACGAACATGGGAGCACAATGTTCAACACCAGAAGTATACCCCTCACTGGTGAGATCAGATCACAAACTAATCTCGCTGGAGGTCCTCATCCCACCCCACCTGAAATAAAAAGACCACAGTAAAGAACTTCTCAAAGCCGACTTCACACTTCTAAAGACTAGTGTGGTCTCCTTTAAGGCCCCCGAGCCGGTGGAAAACAGTACTCAAGCCGCTGAATCACTTACAAATGCCTTCTACCAGCACCTGCAGGACTGCATGGATAAGGCAATCCCAAGCAAAACAAAGATTCTTTGTACCAAAGGCAAGCGTCCAGTCTGGTGGACCCCAGCCATAAACAAACTCTACAACAAAAGGAGGAAGCTACTACAAGATAGAGCAAAATCCTTAAAAGGTAAGACACCCTTGATCACTATAAGTAAAAACTAAGAGCTCTCATAAAATCATCCAAAGCAAATTTTGAGAGAAAAATAGCTAAAGACTCAAAAGACAATCATAAGGCCTTCTTTAGCTATGTTAGAAACCTGGGAGGAAACTCCCAGATATGCTCAGAACTAGTTCAAAATGATGTGAAGATTACTGATCCTACAGACATTGCCAACATACTGGCTGACAGGTTCAGTGCAAACTTCTCCCCCCCCCCAAAGGAGAGATATCTATACCAAGCGATTGCAGCCCCCCAAACATCTCCAACGCCCAAGTGGGAACTGCTCTCTCCAAAGCAAAAAACACAGCTTCCATGGGACCTGATGGTGTCCCAGGCTGTGTGCTCCACGAACTCAACGAGGAATTAAACCCACAGCTAGGACAGCTGTTTAATCATAGTTTTACCTCTGGATACGTACCCAGGGAGTGGCGCACTGCAACTGTGGTCCCACTTCACAAAGGCGGTGCCTCCACCGACCCTGGAAATTACCGGCCCATTAGCTTGACAAGCCTTATCTGCAAAGCCATGGAGAGGATCATAATGGACCTCATAAATAAAGACAGGGAATTTGCAGACTTTGGATCCATCCCAGTTTGGCTTTGTCAAAGGCAGATCATGCCTTCTAAACTTGGTTGACTTTTTGAAACAGTCACCAAATCCATTGATGAGGGAAAGGCAGTCCATACAGCCTACCTCGATCTGGCGAAGGCCTTGATACAATACCCCACTCGGGTATCATTGAAAAACTCATCAGCTTAAATGTTAACCCATACATCACAAGATGGGTTGCAAACTGGCTGAGTGACAGAACCCACAGGGTCAGAGTTGCTGGCGCCATGTCAGACTCAAAGCCTGTCACAAGTGGTGTACCACAGGGCTCAGTCCTGGGCCCACTCTTGTTTGGCATCTACTTTTCTGAAGTACAAGCAAACACAGGAGGGTTATGGCTGACAAAGTTTGCAGATGACTGCAAACTGGGCCATAGTAGAAAACACATCTGACACAGATATCCTTCAGAAGGGTCTCACAGAAAGCGGATAACTGGTGCCAGAGCCATGGCCTAAAGTTAAATGCCAAAAATGCATAGTCATACCCTTCGGGAAAAACAAGGTTACCCCTAGCTACCAAATAGGTGGCAATCCACTGAGCACAGAAGAAGTTATCAGGGACCTGGGGACCCAGGTTGATAGTAGTCTGTCATTCGACACCCATGTAGCTAAAGTAGTTAGGAAGACCTTCTACATTGCCCACCTTATCATGAAGGGATTCTCATCTAGATCAAGGGAGGTCATAGTCTCCCTATACTCATCACTCATCAGACCAATGATTGAGTACAATGCCCCATTCGGAATGTATCTGACCCGACACTTGCAGCAGCTGGAGAGGCCACAAAAGTTCCTCACCAAAAGGATAAAGGGTCTCAAACATCTGTCCTATGCTGCCCGACTGAAAGAACTCCAGCTCTATTCAGTCGCCACCGCTTGCTCAGAGGTGACCTTTGCCTAACATACAAGGCCATGTCAAACCCAGATTTGATGAATATGCTTCACCTCAAAAATCTAGATCTGTCAGAGCCACAACGGCGGGAGACTTAAACCTCGACACGGCTATTAATAGGACGTGCTGGAGGGATAGATTCATCACCCAAAGACTCCCTATGCTGTGGAACAAAATCCCGGTATATGTGAGGCAGAGCACCTCGCTGGCCTTGTTCAAGAGAAATCTTGACCAATGGATAGGAGATCGCAGATATACCCCAGGGATTACCTCAGTGTCACTGCTCGACAGAGGCACAGCAAAATAATGGGTATATTTCCCCATACTAAAGGGGTGGCGTAAGCCACAAAACTATGGGCTAGGCTTGTAAATGCCCTCGGGCAGATAGCCTAGTATGAACCTATGAACCTATGAACCTATGATTTTGTTTATGAATTATGCCAAACTAGTATCGTGCTCCAGGTGGGATCTGCCAAGCATCTTCTATGCAGAGCAGACTGAATTTCTCAATCCCTTTGATTATTTGGATGGCATCCTACACATCATCTTCTAACATAGTTACTAGTTATTCCTACACATTTATAAAATGTGATAAAACTAAACAACCTGTAAATGAAACATAAAACTGCAGACTACAGATTTATCAGTACATGATAATCAAGTCAATTGATTAGTTTTACCCCATGATATCTATTCTTATCCCCACCAAAAACATTTCCACCACAATTACATTTATAGATCTTTGTTTTAAGAAATAATAAAATAAGATAATCTGAACAAAGACATTCAATTTGCTATTTTCTGTAAAAGGGACCATTTAACATCTATCTAACTTACCACCACAGCAGGTAGAGTAGGTCTAGTTGACATTAAATCCAAATGGCAGTCTCCATAGACACTTTTCCCTTGTCCTACAGTGCTGTCTGAGTACTGAAATGTAAGGCACCAAACTTTGCATGCCAACTACCATATCATCAGGGAAAAAAAAAACAAGAGATTTGACTCTTTTGCCCCCTACTGTAAATATGCAGTGTACTGAGCTGCTGGCATTGCTTCTGACACTGGTATCTGACGGACCCCTAAATAGCCTCCTTCACATCAAGTAGCATTTGCCCAAATATTAGAAGTGCTGTGAGCTTCACATCCTGCCCTGGCCCTTGTGATTATGTAGATTCTAAGACTTATAACTCTTGGAAAACATTCAGCCTTCTTTTCCAACCTCAAGGCTCAGACCACAAATTATGGATTCTTCTAATACAGAAGTTCCCACCTCCCAAGATTATCTATGCTCCTGATTCATGTGCCACCTCCCCCCCATGAATGGGCGCAATGAAACTGCATACCCGTGAAAGTCAGGTGTATTAACACAGTATGAATTCTAGATGCCTACCTGCAAAAGATGCCACTTGGATTAGAACTTATAGCTAACAAGATAATTTTCCAGAATTATGAATAGACACCTTACATGTAGCAGTGACTCTTTGTCTGCTTCTTAAAGTTATAACTGTATGTGATTACTTATAACTATTCAGAATTTACCCAAACCCCTTAATGCTGGGGCTGGCATAGTACTTAGTATTGGCTCACAATGCTTGGTTCTCCAGCTCACTTCTTGGCAGGGTTTCCTTTTAAGTGAACTCTGCACATTCTTTGTATGCGTACTTGCTATGTGCTCTTGATTCCACACATATTCCACAGGCAGATGTCTGATGCTGTATGTGAATTGACAGGCCTCCAAATTGCCTATAGGTGTACATGCTGTGTGTGTGTGTGTGTGTGTGTGGGGGGGGGTATATATGTGTCCTGCAATGTGCTGATGTCCTGTCCTGTCCAGGATTAACTGTTTTGCCTTTTGCTCACAAAGCATCAGGTCAGACCTTGGCTGCGCTCCAAACCTGAAATGGATTAAGTGGTTATCTAGAGAATGAATGAACATTAATATCTGTCAGTGATGAATGCACTTATCATACAGAAGAGCTTCAGTGGAGACATTTGGATGATGGCGTCATTTCTGTGGTAGGCTTATAATAACACAATCATTTTTTTTTCATGAGACAAAATGCAGAATAAAAGTCCTAGTGAACGAAGTATCTACTATTTGAGATTTTACGATTATAATAATAATGCATATAGCCATTTTGGTAGAATACCAACCTGCTTTTCAGAAATATTTTCTGCTATAGCACCAGCAAACCCAGATAAAATAAAGACGTTTGGAAGTTCAGTGTTCTTGAATTTCTTAAATGAGCAGAGTATATATTCAAATTTGACCAAAGAAATCAGTACCCATAAAGGAATATTTATGTTCATTCAGCACTGTGATTGGAATGGGTCTATATCATTTCATCGAAGTGACACTTCAACGAACAGCATTTCATCGGAAATGTCATTCATCAAATTCTGCTCAAGTGGAGGGCTACATCCCCTGCCCCAACTAATTATATATACCAAATCCGAGATCACACTAGAGTGAGGAAAGGGCATATTTCCCAATTCTCACTATTCTGCAATCTCAGTATGAACACTTACAACAATGTAAGTGTACTGAAAATGCCATTCACTGAACTGATTTTTCACTGAACTGATAGGGACCTGATAGGAACATATTACTCAAACTACAACTGTATCACATTATAAATATACTGAAGCTATATAATGTTTCTCCATGTTAAACATTTCTTAGGCTACAAAACCATCATCCAGCAAAAAGACATCTGTAACTACTGTACAAATATCTGTTGCTGTGAAATAATTAGCCACTGTGCCCAGCTATATGAGGTCAAGTAAGTGTGACCTTCTTTTCTTATAAATGGAAACGACAAAGAAAACCATTAAAATTTTAGATGGCCTTTTGAAACACCCCCTAGAATTTCTACAGCAAAACAACGTCTCTGCACAAATGCAGAAAAAATGAGTTGCACATTTCCACACATAAAGAAACACATCCTTATTCATAGGTTTCATAGATTCATAGGTTAGTACTAAGCTAACTGCCCTTATGCGCCATTTTAAGCCTAGCCAATTATCCCTTGTGAGACTCAAACCCTGCACCTTGTGTTTGTAAGGCAAACACCTTAACCATTAGGCCACCCTCTTATGCCTGACTAAGAGTGTTGGCACACCCCTATACCAATATCTCTGCCTTATAAACAAACCACTCACTGCAGCTGACCAACAGCTCCCTCATGTACACTGCTTTGGGTACACTGCACACTTACTTTTTGTTATTCAGAGTCCCTGAAATTCTAAATGTATAATGTCGGCATCACAGTAAGCTACTTAACCAAATCAAACTTGACAGGTCACCCTTGAATGGAAACTCCTGTGTCTACTGGATGCTTTACTGACTAAAATAAACTATATAAAATATGTTACCCTATTTTGAATGCACCACATACTCATGGAGGGTGCTTCATACATCTGCAACATATCCTTAGTGTATTCATTGCGGTCCTCCCCAGATCCTTCAAACACTGCATATTATTTCTACATAGCATTCAAAAAAGATGCTAACATTTCATTATTGTCAACATATTATGGGTTACAGGATGGATGAAGACTTTCACACAGAATTAGTCACACAAAGTTTTCCAAGATGGCTGCACGATGATCAACAACTTAACTTCAGCTCTCCCAGCGTGAAAAAAGAAACTGAAAGTCAAGGGCCAGGAACTCTATCACTTTTAGTAAATTCAGTTACTGGCTAGAAAGTACACTGCTTGGATGCCAGCAAAGAAGAAAACTAAGAGAGCCTGAAAGAAAATCAACTATAAAAGGTGAAGAGAAAACACTGACTGTGAAGAATCCTGCAACTGTTCAGAAAAAAGCAGTTCAAACTCCAGCTGTGGTGGAAGACATGGCTTCCAGTAATCTAGAGGAAAATATAAGTCAAATGTGCTCAGGGCTTTTTTAAATAAAGGCTGAAGGAGGATACCAACTCAAATAACAAAAGGATGGAAAAGGGAAGAAGGTTTAAACAGATATTCAGATGAGCTGATAAAACTGGAAAACTCAGTGGCTGAAATGAAAAAAAGGATGGCTGAGTATGAGACTGTTCAAGAAGAGATGTTCCAAAAATGGTAGAATTAGAGGACAGAGCACATAGGGAAAATCTTAGATTTTCTGCTATACTAGACAAATTAGAAGGAACAGAATGTATTTTATGAAGGCACAAATAAGCAGCTGGACTGGTATTCCACAGCAGGAAATGCTAATAGAAAGGGCACATCATGTGTATGCTCCAAATCTGGCCATGACAAAGCAACCAATTCCTGCATTACTAAAGATACAAACCTACCACGAGAAAGAGTTGATCCTGACAAAACTGTGGCAAAAGGGCAAAGTATTAAAAGTTGAACACAGAAGAGTCTTTGTAGAAAATCATTATTCACTGTACACCAGGAAGAAGAGAAACATATTTATTCTAGCAATCAGGAAATGTTGAGAGGCAGGTCTGAGATTCAAGTTGCTGTATCCAGCTTTCTTTAGAATATTTTTTTTTCCTGGAGGATCAGTCATTTTTGATGCAGAACAAGATAAGGAGGAAATACAAAAGTTTGTCCAACAAAAAGTGAGCCATCACGCATAAGGAGACTGCTTTTCATTCTTCTGAAAATAAAGCACACAGAGAGACTTTGTCAGTGAGACCTTTTCCACTGTTTAAAAGAAAAAATGCTTGAGAGACAGAGAAAAGCACAGAGATGACTAGAACAATTGGAGTACTTTGCAAATGAACAGGAGTTTGGAGTTGGGAGACGGAGATGAACAGAAAAAAGAGCAGCAACAATCAAATTAGTGAATAAATGTGAGCCTGCAAAGCATCAATCACATTTGCGAAATATGGCTATATAAAAAAAATTGGAAAGAGTGGGCTTTTGTGTTAAACTTGTGGGTAACTGTAAGGCATTTGCCTCACTTCATGTTATTGATGTTTGGAAGAACACTGAGGGAAGGGGAAGAGGAAGGAGATAGACAACTGTAAGTAAAGCAATTTCTGTTCTTAACACGGTTTCTATGAAACCTTTTACGATATAAAATGCACGTTTTACAGTAAAATATTTTTAGTTGTTCTTGTATGTGATAAAGATACTAAAGTAAACAGATGCCTTTTTTTCTTTCTCTTCCTTTCTTTCTTTCTTTCCTTTTGTATTATGGGTATGCATTACAATGCAGAAATATGTGATACTGGATTATCTTAAGTTTGATGATAACCTTACATTCAACCTGCATATACAAAACTGCATAAGAAAAACTCATCAAAAACTAGGGATATTTTTCAGAGCCAAAACTTTTCTCACCAATACAACTAAAGCTACACTTGCCACTGCTTATCTTTTCTCCACATTTCTTTATGGTGCTTCCATCTTTTCTAACCTTCAGGCATCACAATAATCAAAACTTTAACAATGCTATAACAAAGTTGCTAAAATTACAGCAAATACCTCATTCAGAACCCACCACTATATAGCACTTAAAAACCTAAACTGGTTAGAACTACCCTATCAACCAACATATACACAACTTCTTACCACCTATAAAATTACCCATAATCCATCTGCTTGTCCAGTACTAAACATTCTATACAACTATGCTCCTAGTCTCTCATTACGATCTAATCACCAAAAACTCCTGTCCATAAACCTCTCAAATCTGCTGGGCATTGTCTGTACTTGTACCATTTTCCTAAGGCTTGCTCTTCCTCTCCAGCCATCAGGTCAATACTTTTATCTCCCATCCTTCAAATCAATTCTGAAAGACTTCCTAGCCAAAAGTTGGCTCTGTTCTTGCTCAACACCAGGATAAACTATATCCTTAAATGTGGAGAAATACCTATTCATACCAACATCTCCTTAACTCTCCCTTCTTCACTCACTTCCTTACCTCTATCAATGTCTCTCCCCTGTTTTTTTCTCTAAATATACTATATGACTGTTTTTTTCTCTCACTTCATATTGCAATTCCTGCTTCCATTATACTAACTTAACCCTTACTTTCTCTATAAACTTCCTAAAATTTCTCTATTAAATTACTGTCATATAACTTGTATCTATTCTTAACCAATGTTTTCATACTATGTCTAATTTGGTATAATTATTTGAACTGTGGATATTTTTGTATTATTTTTAAAGACTGTAAAATTATTATTCTTAAAATGTTCTGTAATATTTTGGAATTTTTTTCCTGGGCCTTTGCTGAAAACGGGCTCCTACCCAGTGGAAATTTCCTGGTAATCAAATGTCAATAAATAAATAAATAAAAAGAGGAAAAAAAAAGGCTAGACAAAAGCATGTTTAAGTTAATAATAAGCTGTAATTGTGGCTTGTTAAAGTGGGGGATGAGGTTCAAAGTACACTAATCATAACATATGTAGAGCTGATATGCTTTCTCTTACTTTTGCACAAATGAATGTCTAGATTAAGACCTTTGGCTTAATCTAGTAACAGGTTTTAAGTAGGAACAAGTAAATAAGAGACACTGAATATAATGAATATTTTCCTTTAGCAATAAATGTTTCAGCTTATCCTTAATAGCCTGCAGCTAAAGACTGCATCTGTTTTTTTTTATTCTTACATTTCCATGGTGACAAGTTGATAATAGAGCAATAAAATGCCAGAACACTGGTTTCTTCAAGGCTAAAAATTAATGTTTTCTGAAAGTATGCACAATGCTTTTCATATCTGGGAGAGGAATAAAAAAGAGCAGACACCAAATAGTCTAAGTAAAAGCAAAAGCAATAACATGTGTCTTTGCATGGATAACCTCATTTTAAGGTTAGTTAATGCCTGTATTTGTCATTGTCTATTTGGGACAATTGTTCCTATTATTAAGAGGGTTGAACTTCACTATTTGAAGATAATATTTGTATATTTGTATATCTGTATTAAGTTAACAGGTTATGGGTGGTATTCTGGGGTGTGTTTGCGTTTTTGTTTGAGGGTTTCATTAAAACAAAAATGTCTTGTAAAATGTAACATAGTTTGCAATGTTGATAAAAAAATGTATAAAGGATCAACCTACCAAACATCAGTGGGTGCATGTACCAAAAAAGCTGGAAATAGACATTTAAAAAGTTGTCATATATAAAAGATGAGAATAATGACCTCTTATCATAATGGCAACACTTTCTAAATTATCTTGGAATGTGAATGGTCTCACAGGTATAGACAAAAAAAGAATATTTAATTATATTTAGAAATGCAGAGTGCAAATGGCAATGCTACAGGTGACACATTTGTAAAGAACCCAGCACATGAATTTGATAAATAAAGGATTTTGGGATGGCCATTCAGCAGAATATCAGGGATAAAGGAACACAGGAACACTTATATTAATTGTTAGAAGAGCTCCAACAGTGAGAGAAGAGGAAAAAATGATAATAATGGCAGATTTGTGGTAGCAAGGGGCTGCTGTAAGTGAGGGATGAGGATTATATTGGCATGTATTTATATTCCACCTAAAACTGCTATTACTGAACTTAAAAAAATGGGAGAAATACTCAGCTTTCAGTGGGGAATATTACTTATAGGTTGAGACTGGAATTTTGATTTTCAACAATGAGGATGTATCTGGGGACCTAGAGGGGAAAATATAACAAAAAAGGTAGATTTATGAAGAAATTGATAAAATACTTTATTATGGAAGACATTAATTCAGTAATAGAAACTCAGAATTTACATATTATCCCCCAAGATTCAATAACTTGGCTAGAATAAACAGAAATTATATTTCACAGCAATGTAATTAATTAGAAACTTTGCAAACATCTAATAACTATTTCAGATCATAGCCCAATAAAAATGAAGGGTAATTAAGTACAGATGAGATACTGGTGCTTCCCCACCTACCTGTTAAAAAAAGAGGAATTTAAGGAATAGGTAATGGAAAATTTTCAGGATTTATTAGGGAAGATAGAAAGTACTCCCGACCTTATAGCTAGTGAGTGAGATACAATGAAAGTGTAGTTTAAAAATAGGGTAGAAATAAAAGAAAAAAGAAATATGGTTAAAAAGTAAGAAATATTTAGAAGGTTTAACAAAGGTTAAAGTTTTACAAAATAATGGTAGTCTAAGAGAATCTCACATAACAAGAAGAGATGCAATTGCAGAGTGCTAAGCAGAAAGGGAGCACCTGGATAACATGCATGAGTTTAGAATGACTGCTACTAAGCAACTGTTTTTGATAAGAACTCCATAGCTAAACAAATTTTAGCACAGCAACTTAGATGACAGAAAGCAGAAATGATTGTTGCAATACTATTATTTAACAGTATTTTAAAAATGAATGGAAGCACTGGCATCTTGCAAGAGAGCTGTGGTGGCTATAATACCTAAAGACAGTAAAGTCCCATCAGACCCAGCTTCATATGGACCCATTTCCGTTTTAAACCAGGATTATAAAGATTATAAACATGATTATAAAGTGCTTGTGTTTATACTAGCTTAAAGAATGGCAAAGGTGTTGCCAGAATTGAGAGATATGGATCAATGTGGTTTTGTGGAGCGGAGGCATACATTTGATAACATTAATAGAACAATGATGTCCTAGAGGGAAGCAGAATGTAAGAAAATACCTCTGTTGTTGGTGGGTCTTGATACAGAAAAAGCATTACATAGAGTTAGCTGGCTTTTTATGATTAGGGAAATGGAAGTATTTGTGTTTCCTGATACAATGATAAGGTTAATTAATAGGATATATGAGGGATCAGAGGCAAGAATTAAAGTGAGAGGGTTCCTCTCTGAGAAGTTGTCTGAACAGAGGGATCAGGCAGGGTGTCCTCTTTCCCCTATGTCATTTGCATTATATTTAGAACCACTGGCAAAGAAAAAAGGTAGTCAGAAATTCAAGGATATACTTGACATGCTGGCTTTATTTACAGATGATATGATTTTGTACCCGAGGAAACCAGAAAAGGGCATTTCAGTGTTGTGGAACATTCTGAGACGGTTCTAGTTTTTTTTTTTCAGGATATAAAATTAATAAAGATAAAACAAAGACTATAACTGTAAACTATATAGCCATACATGAATTGGTTCAGCAATTCTAATATATATGGGGACATGACAAACTGAAGTATTCAGAAGTATGGGTTAAAAAAGACATGGTTATGGCCGCTAAGGATATGTGTGTAGAGACTAAACAAAAAATAATACAAAGACTGTGAAACTGGAAGCTCCTGCCTATGAATATGGACAGCAAGATACAAGCAATAAAAATGTTTTTAGTCAGGGTTTAGTTATACACAGGTGAGGGGTATTTTTATCAAATGGGGAGAAGTTATGGATAGTAATTCATAAATAGCTGAATGATTTTATCTGGAAGGGGGAAGATATTAAGAGTCAAGTGGGATAAGCAGATATTTCGAACAGAACAAGGAAGCTGATGATTACGTGATTTGAAGGGATATTTCAGAGCTACACAGTTAATGCTCTTATACATAACACAAGTAGAAAGTAACAGTTCAACATGGAAAGGGATTATGAGGAAAGAGTGGGATTTTGGATGCAGATCCTTAAGAAGAATAACAACAGTCATACAGAATATTATATTCATAAAGTAACAGAAAGTATACTAAGAACTAAGCCAACACAGAAATGGAGAAAAAAGGTTCTGCCAGTAGGGGTGGTTGTAATTAGAAGTACACAGAACAGGCAAGAGGGGGCTGGAATTTACTGGAGGAAGCTGACAAAGGAACCAAGACATTTAGAACAAGTAATAAGACAGGGAAAGGTTACAGAATGGGAAGAGGCCAAGAAGACATTTGAACTGCAGGAAAGAGACTGCTTTCCCTACCAGGGATTGATATCAGAAGCTAAAGCAAACAGAAAGGGATAGGGGGATCTTAAATGAAAGACCTGCACTGACTGAGTTTTTAGTTGAATCTTAGAACAGCAGCTGCTGTTAAGAAGTGGATAATTAGCAGGGCATATACAACAATGCACAATAACTATAGGAATCAATCAGAGGAGGTGAGAAAAGATTGGGAGGAGAGATTAGATAAGCAATTCACAAAGAAACAAAAGGAGGACATATGTGTGGCAATGAAATATACAACAAAAACTAGAAGATTTAGGATTTTTGTCTGGAAGTGTTTGCATACATACCTTTATACTCCAAGAAGACTCCAAAGAATTTTATCTCAGGTAGATGGAAAACGGAGGTGTAATACAGAATAAACAGGTACCTGGGAGCATATGTTCTCAGAATGTAATGAGTTGGCCGACTTTAAAAATTCCCTACAGAGTACTCTGTCAAGAACACTTAGCAATTAAATAACTGTAACTAAGGAAATTATTATTTTTTTTAATTTGGAATTGCCTCCCCCTAGATTAAATGGGTGTCAAAATATTGAGTATTTCATATTATGTTAGTCGATATTTTATGACACTGGTCAAATGAATGTACTCCAAATGACCCTGGAGTTAGTTGAGAGTGTGAGGTTCCCACTACCTCAAAATAGGAGGATCAGAGATCTCCCCAACTCATAAGTTATTAATGAAAAAAAAAATTAGCAAATATGATTCAGTTATTCACGGAATCCATTACAAGATCCCTCTTCTCAAGTCTAATTTTGGTCAGCTATAACAGACACACTTAAACTTACAAATTTTCTGCAGACTTATGAGAAAATTACTTTTTTCATTTGCTTTTACAATAATAATTTGAAAATGCTACATATTCATAATTCTGTTGAGGTGGATGTGGAAAATGACATGTAACTGTTTATATATTTACTTTAAGAAACCAGATGGCATAATGGTTAAGGTCTTCGCCTCCCATGCACAAGGTTTTATCCTGATCTTTGACAAATGCCTGTTTGGAGTTTGCATGTTCTCCCTGTGTCTCCATGGGGATTCTCCCATATCTGAAAAACATGCTGAGTGTTTTCTTCTCAAAATCACCAATGAATGGAGCTGTGGGCAGCAGCACAGACTCTACATGGTGTCCTATAGGGGGAAGGGTTGTACAGACCAAACCCTATGGGCATCTACTGTGGTGTGTAGTATCCTCAAGATAGGAGAACACGGGTCACAGACTGCGCGCAGTGGCAGGGCTAGCCACTCGATGGTGTAAAATATGGCTCTAAGTGATTCGGTCATGTTGACTAATGTCACCAAAAATGGGCATGGGTAGTTACCTGTGATAAGTGGGTGGAGGACCCAGCCTACTTTGACTCATGACAGGGACACGTGTTAACGGTGGGAGGGGTACATGTGTGCCCGCCATAAAGCCCAGCAGCCCTGTGTAAATAAACTACTGTCCGGCCGGTGTCTAGTTGCCCAGCCTGGGTTACCTGGCATAGCTCTGAGCGAAAGCTGGACGTAAAACCAACCAACCTGCCAAACATGAACTGAGAATTGCTACACTTAATGTAGGTTCACTGTCAGGACGCAAACTGGAAGAGGATGACATGCCGATATGCTGATACGAAGGAGGCTGGACATCCTATGTATCCAAGAGATGAGATGGAAGGGCAGTGCAGCAAAGCCACTTGGCTTGGGATCCAGACTCCACTACTCAGGTGGGCGACAAGCTAGAAATGGTGTAGGAATTGTGGTGAGACTGAGGTTTCAGAAGGCAGTAAAGGATATCATCAGAATAAATGACAGACTCATGGCAGTCAGATTCCAGTGTAATGATAGGGCAGTATTCATAAACTCAACCTATGCCCCACAGCAGGGTTGTGATAGTGAGGAAACGAGTGCATTCAGGCAGCAGTTCCAAGACCTAATAGATAAAGCAGGACAACATGAACTGGTGTTGATAATGGGTAACATGAATACACATATCCGGACAGACAGAACAGGATATGAGGACTGCCTGGGTTCACATGGGTGGGGGCAACAGGAACGAAGAAGGAGAAGCCATTCAAGACTTCTGTCTGGCAAATGGTTTGATAATAGCCACACATGGTTCAGAAAGAGAGACAGTCACAAGATCACATGCAACTTTAGGCAACATGCAACTCAGGTAGACTTCCTCTTAGTAAGGAAAAAGCACTGGGGTAGAATCCATGATTGCAAAGTCATCCCCAGTAAAACAGTCGGCCCACAGCATAAACCATTATTTGCCACAATCAGCTGCAAGCAGTGGTCACAGAAGGGTCTGAGGTCAACAGAGACCAGGCTGAAGACTGGAAAGAAAGTACAGCAGTTCAAGGAATTACTCAGGGCTTTAGCACCCCAAGAAGAGGAGAAAATAGGTGGAGTTGAAAAAGAGTGACAGCGCCTAAAAACAGCATGTGTTAGGACTACAGAAAAGATATGTGGCTGAGGCAGGTATAGAAATAAGGTACATAATGAAAGCTGGTGGTGGAATGCAGAAGTCCAGGAAGTCATCAAAAGAAAGAACGTCACAGTGGTGCAGCGGTAGCGTTGTCGCCTCACAGCAAGAGTTTCTCCGGTTCGATTCTTGACTGGGGTGCCTTCTGTGCGGAGTCTGCTTGTCCTCCCTGTGTTCGTGTGGGTTTCCTCCTGGTGCTCCGGTTTCCTCCCACATTCCAAAGACATGCATCTGGAGCCTTTCTCCCCAGGCCTCCGCTGAAAATTGGCTTTGTTACAAGTCGGACTTTCCCGGTTAACAAATGTTAAATAAAATAAAATAAAATGAATGAGTGCAGGAAGAAGTGGGAGATAGAAAAGTCTGACCAGGCTAGGAAGGACTACTGGTTGGCTAACAAAGAAGCTAATAAAGAAGTTGCAGTAGCAAAGGATAGGGCATCAGAGGCACTCTACCAACTTCTGGAAAGTGACTCAGTAAGGGGCACAAAGAAACTATATTAGGTTGCATGGCAAAGACAGAAAAATAAAAGAAGACAGTCAGACACCCTTCATGAGGGATGCCAGCAACAACCTGCTCACCAATCCACAGGACATCAAAGGCAGATGGAAGGAGTATTTCCAGCAGCTTCTGAATGAAGACAACCCCACAGAAGCTATAATGCCCCAGAAACAGCCTACAATGAGAGAAGAAGAAAAGCCCACCTTAGAAGAAGTAAGAACAGCACTAAGGAATATGAAGTCAGGGAAAGCAGCAGGCTCAGATGAGGTCACAGCAGATATGATAAAGATGCTGCATGAGATACGGCAGAAATGGTTCCTGAGGGTACTAATAGCAGTGTGGAGAGAAAGGCATATCCCAGATGACTGGAGAATAACCATACTCGTGCCAGTGTACAATAGCAAAGGGGACACCCACAACTGTGGGCAGTACAGAGCTGCCAAACTCCTACCACACTGCATGAAAGTTCTGGAGAGGGTGATTGATAAATGGATACGTAGAGTAGCAGAATGTAAGATGGGAGATGAACAGTTCAGATTCAGATCAGGGTACTGCACAACTGACCCAATGTTTGCATTGAGAAAAAGCTAGAGATGAGGAAAGAGTCCAACTGGGCATTCCTAGACTTGGAGAAAGCATATGACAAAGATCCCAATAAAGCTGATCTGGGCAGTACTGCAGTGGTTTGAAGTCCCAGAAACATTGGCAGAATTAGTGCAGGCTATGTACAAGGACCCAGTGACTCAAGTATGAACAGCGTTTGGCCTCACAGAGGGGTTCCCAGTGGGAGTGGGTGCACACCATGGTTCAGCTCTGAGCCCACTGCCGTTCATACTGGTGATGGACTGCATTAGCAAACAGGTTGGAGGGGACAGATCGACAAAGCTGCTGTATGCAGATGATGTGGCAGTACAGGCAGACACTGAGCTACAACTTCAGCAAAGGATAGGAGAATGGAATGCAAATCTGAAGGCACATGGGATGAAACTAAGCACAGATAAGATGGTGGTAATGGCAGAAAATTGGGGAAATCAGAAGAAGCTGAGAATAGAGACAGAAGGGAAGATAGTGGAACAGGTAAACAGCTCCAAGTATCTGGGAGGGGTGGTTGAGGAGAAGAGTAGTCTGGATGAAAAAGTTAAAGCTAGACTCACAGGGGCTGCAACCAACAGGCATAGAGTATCAGGGGTAGTCTATAACAGAAGAATGCCAAAGAAGATGAAAAGTAAGGTGTACAAGACAGTGGTGCGACCAGTACTACTGCATGATATAGAAACCTGGGCAGTAAAGGCAGAACAGTTGAAGAAGCTACAGGTGATGGAAATGAAGTGCCTGAGAAAGGTGGTAGGATGCACACTGTGGGACAGGCGAAAAAATCAGGACATAAGAGCAGAAGTCAAAGCAGCTCCAATTGCAGAAAAGATCAAAGAGAACAGATTACGGTGGTGTGGGCACATGTGTAGAAAAGCAGAAGGCAATCTGGTGAGGAAGATTTGGGACAAACAGGAAGAAGGTAAGAGGAAGCGAGGACGTCCAGCAAAGAGGTGGATGGATTGTGTGTAAGAAGATCTGTGACAGTCAGGCATGAGTGCTGAAGAAGGCAGGACTGTAGCACTGAATCGAGAGAGCTGACGACAGTTAACACAATACCCCGACTCCATGTAGAAAAAATGAGAAAAAGGGGGCTGATTATGATGTATCACTGTTGAAGGCAAATGTGCTGAAATCGGTCTGATTTTTACCCTCAGAATAAACCGAGTCATCATTCTTGGTGCTGGCCTCATTTTTGACTTTGCATTTACAATAAAACATTACCACAGGTGATACCATGTTCATCATCAGCAGTTGATGTAAATATGCATTTTGTTACAAAATACACAATACTGTAGTCAGTAGAAGGGTCTTACAATTTAAAAGTTGTTCTACCTACTGTGCAAGCAGATAAACATGTATTATTTTAATTTCTTTCCAGGGTAGCCTCAGATGTTCTTTTCTCTTATTTCCAAGGTAGACCCCAGATATTGTCCTTTATTTCCAGGATAGCCCTATTTCTCCAAAGTCCTCCTGTGGGAAGAGCAAGTTAAGCAGGCAAATGGGTGCCCCATTATTTTGCTAGTGTTTTTGTGTAAGGTATGTTAGTCAAGACTCCAAGACAAGAAGGCTTCCTATTTTATTTAACAGGGTAAGATGCTATAAAGCAGACCTTGAAAAATATTGGGAGGTCACTGGAAAATGAGTTATCTCAACAGAAAAATATCAATTCTGAAAATGAGTTACCTCAACAGAAAAATCACTTCTGAAACTCTTACAATATTTATAATTGTGATTTATGAAACATTCATCAGACCAGAACATATTTCACAGCTCTGCATCACCAAGAGAAAACTATGAAATGACTGCAGATTTATGTTACCAGGCCTGCATGTTTCATGTTCTGAATAACATGGCTTTATAACTAAGAAAATTGATGCAAGATTGCTGGACTGGGATTTTTAAGTTCTGCAGTAAATGTATCATATAGGTTTAAACTGGCAACCACCCAATGCCCATCAGATCTGTTTCATATTATTACACCATGGTTGCGTTACTTACACTATCTTCAAGCTCATTTCAATTAAATGCACAAAAAAAAAAAAAAACATATTGAGATAGCTATGGCTTTATTACAAACAGGTATCATGAACACAGGTGAATACTGCATTTCATTATCACAGTTCAAGCTGAATTCACTGGTAATAACTACTAGAAATGGAATGTCGTAATCTTAATCTAATGCATAAATTTGTAATTATGTAGTGTGCATACCGGCATTACTTGCTGAATAATTTCCATTCAAAATGGATTGTGTTTTCAAATATTAATTTTCTGGCACACGACTGAGTAATCCTTTAATTTTTCATTAGTATTTCCTGTTTGCAGTTCTCTATTTAGCCTTAAGCAATGCATTTTTATATAGTTTTACAGCAGAATGTCTTAAAAATACTGAACCGATGTTGTCCTTCCTGTAGTGGCATTGTAATATATTTAAATTGATTTTAACAGTTTGATAAATAAATGTAATGAAATGGAAGCAGCTTCCTTCCCAATGTGTCCTGGAAGGAAAATTAGATCAAACACAGGCAACATAAATTCATTTCAAAGTAAAAATAAAAATTAAAGTTAGGAAAATGAATTCAGAATAGCAGTCAAATGACACAATACATTAAAACACAAAAGTATAATAAAACGAGACTTCATAGCAGCCAGTATCTGCAGATAAATAGTGCAGAGACATAATTACCATACAACTGCAAAATGAAGTCCTGTATGTGACTATAAAGTTTGTCAATTTCAATATACTCACACAGCTAGAAGAGTTAATCACTAGTAGCACAAATTACTTAAAACTGTCAGTATGCACATAAACAAGTCAAACAGGAAGCCTGAAAAAGGAACATTTGTTAATGTGATGTACCCTCATGCTACTGGCCATATGTATTCTGAGCAGAAATGTGTCATATACAGAATAATTTACTTATTTATTATTTATTTGTTTTTTATATATGTGTTTACTGGGAAAGTCCGACTGGTCCATAAAATGGCCATTTTCAGGGGTGGCCTGGTGAGAAAATCTCCACAATCACAATTTTTCAAAAATCAATTACAGATATTTTAAATCACAGATATCATGTAACACTACAAAACACAGGAGTGAAAAAATGTAATGAGAAAAGCAAGTTATGTACTCACCATAAAGTTCCATGTTTGTTGTCCATAATCTCGCGTTCATTCTTGACGGTTGGGTTTGGAACCGAGTATCGGTTCTGACTCGGCCTAATACTAAAGCTCGAGAACTTCCACTGGCTTGAGGCTATACCCTACCCCAAGATGCTTGGCGAGAGTTTCCCAGATCTTGTTTGCAAATACCAAAGAGTTTTCTTATCAGAACATAAGGTAGACATACTATTCCTTAGCCCATGCGGCATGAAGCGAGAAGGGAATCAGAAACCCATGACCAATTTCAGAAAGCTTTCCTCTCGATCCTCCAGGTAGGGACCACCCGTGAAGCATAAGAATTGCTCAGCTTAACCTGTCCACTGTCATGTTGGATTTTCCCAGAATGTGTGTTGCAGTCAGAAAACGTTGATAGGAAATTGCCCATTGCCATACTCTTTGAGCCTATCGACACAAAGGGTAAAACAAGAAGTTGCGAACCAAATTTTTCGCAAGTGGGTCCAGCCTTGCTGTGACCTTTTTGCCACTTCCATGAACGCCAAATGCAGCAGCTACCTTGTCCTAATCCCCTTCCAGGGGAGTCACCAAGGGATGCACTTGTTCACGATTGGCCCCTGGGAATTCTTTATGCCTTTCCCTCGTTTCCATTGATACCCAAAGTTCTTCAGAAAACAAAGTCATCGAGTTGCAAACTAATTCTCATCGCTCCATACTGGCCTCGACAAATCTGGTTCCCTTTCCTTTGGCCCCATCTTCAGGAGAAGCCTTGGATCCTGGACCCATTTCCGGACCATCTGACTCATCAGTCAGGGATGCTCCACCCCTCTGTCTAGACTCTCAAGCTGACAGCTTGGTTACTCCACTTCCCTTCTTAGCCAGGCTTCCAAATATTTCCCCTGCAGTGCAAGTAGTATTCGTGTTCTTGCCAAGTCCCTTGGACAGTCTGTCCCAGATAATGCCCTCCCACCCTATCTGGGAAGAGTCTCTGGTCACTGTAGCTACTGGATGGGGGAGAACAAACGGTCTGCCTATTGTCACCTGCGTGGACTGAAGCCACCAACGTAAGTCCTTCTTGCAGGTATCTGTAATGATGATCTTGTGTGACATGGGTAACTCCTGCATGGACCACTGAGCAAAGAGAAGCCACTGGAATACTCTCATGTGTAAACTTGCCAGTGGGACTAAAGTTATCACAGCTGCCATCGACCCCAGAACCTTGAGAACAAACTTTGCCTGCACTTTCCTTCTCAAGAGCAAGATTGATACCTGATAGCACAGAGTTTGCACCCTTTCATGAGGCAGTCTTGCTATCATGTCTTTTGTGTTTAAGTCTGCTCCTACGAATGAAACATGCTGTGAAGGCAACAAGGCAGATTTTTCGTAATTTCTGGTAATGCCCAACTTGAGCATAGATGTATAGTGGTGTCCCTTGGCTTGGTCAGTAGATGCTGGGTGGTGGCAGTGAGCAGCCAGTCATCTAAGCACAGAAACACCTAGAATCCTAGCTATCTCAGGTGAGCCGTGACTACTGCCATGCATTTGATAAACACTCTGGGGGCTGTAGTGAGTCCAAAGGGCAGAGCTCTGAATTGGTAATGACTGGTTCCCAGACGGAAGCGTAGGTATCTCCTGGATCATCTGTCCATCTTTATATGATAGTACGCATCCTGGAGATTGATGGAGCACATCCAGTTGTCCTTTCCCAGAAAAGGGAGTAGGGACTGCAGTGTCACCATCTGGAACTTTGTTTTCCTGACAGACTTGTTCAGTCTGCTGAGATCCAAAATGGGTCTCCAGTCCCCTGTCTTCTTTGGAACTAAAAAGAACCTTGAGTAAGTTCCGCATCCAATTCAGTCTGTGGGGAATTTTTGGATGACTCTTTTTTTCTAGAAACATTTGAATTTCTAGAGTTGCTTGATCCCCTTGACAGGGTGGAATGTCTGGGAATGATCTTGCTGGTGGGGGGTGAAGTAGAAAAGGGTATGATGTATCCCCTGGATATTATCGACTGTACCCACTTGTCTTGGGTGATGCCTAGCCAGGCTGTTGGGTACAGTGATAGTCTACCCCTGACTGCCTCCAGAGGTGGGCAAGCAGGCCTCCTTTCAGGAGCACTGGAAGGGTCTTCCAGAGAAGGTATCTCTGCCACCCTGATTCTGCAGACCCCCTCTGCCGTGAGGGCGGCGTCTTCCATTGTTATTTTCACTCTGCCCATAGGGGAAAATTCACCACGTGCATCCGGCGAAGCTCTTTGGGATTTCCAGAACCACATTTTTCCCCCCTTCTGGCCTTTGGGATAAGGCTTAGTAGGGAAGGGGAAACGTACTCCCACGGCAGACAGAGTTTTGCCATCTTGCTCGCACCTGGTCAGAGTCTCCTTAACCTTTGACCCAAACAAGGACGAACCGTCAAAAGGGGCATTTATAAAGGAAGACTTAAAGGGTTCAGGAAACTCACAAAGGCACATCCAGGAATGTCTTCTGAGAGCTATTCCTGTGCCTGCTACCCTACTTGCTCCATCAGCTGCATACGAGATAAGACACATAAAGGAGTTCACTGTCGCAAGCTGAGAATTTATCTTGTCCAGCACACCCTCAGCTGAAGCACGCTGGAAGGAATCTCCTAGCTCTTTCAGGAGATCCCTCTTAAATTGGGTGAAATGGGACAACTAGTTCTGTGACCTGAGTCTAAAGGCCGCTGAGGAAAACATACACTTCCCATATGTGTCCATTGTTCACGACTCCTTTTTCAGCAGATGAACAGATGAAGAAGTCTCCGCTAATTCCTTCTTGGTGGCTGCTGCCACCACCATAGCATCTACTGGGATACCTTTGGATAAAAACTCCTTAGCATCAGGAGCTGTAACAAATTTGTTGGGCCTCCTCGGAACAGGTTCCACAGATTCTGGAGAGCCCCGTGCCTTTCAACTGAATACACCCAGGAGTTTGTCGAAAGATGGAGACACCCAAGAGGTGTAGGGTCAAGATCCGAATGCCTCCAGGTATACGGACTCATCTTCAGAAGGGGAAAGGGTTTTCCAACCACCTCTTTGTTTCAGGATCTCTGGGATGTCTGGAAAAGACTCTTCTGAATCTTCTAAGTCTGTATCTGACATGACAGACTCAGGAGGAGTCCAAATGCTTCCTCTTACAAGTTCTCTTCTGAGGGACCTCCTCCGAGGGGTACTCTGTGGAGGTATCAGAAGAGATGGGATCACCCATTGGGGGATCCTGGGGCACTGGTTCTCTACGCTTAGGCTGGAGGGGATGACACTGAGGATGACACCAGTCCTTTAGGGGAAGAGTAGCTGGAGCCACAGGTGGAGCAGTTTGAGGAGACATCATACTTGTCATCACCTCGAGGGCACTGTATTCCCGGCCCAAAAGAGCCTCCGGCTCTGAGGAACCCAGAGATCCCTCCTGTGCCAAGGAGGATGGCTCCGAGGCTGATGTGAGCACCAAACTCACCTGCGCCGAGGCCCCAAGAGGAAGAATCGGATCTGACAAGGGTCCGACCCGACTCTCCTCCCTGGACCCGACGAGGGAGTGTTTGCTCCCAGACCCCTGAACAGAAGACAGCATCGACAAGTTCAGAGCAGAGGTTAGGGCTGATATACCGGTAGTGGTTTTCAGACCTGACAGCTCCACTGCACGGAATTCCAGGCACTCTGGCTCCGAGCTTGTCCGAGGCACAGTAATCGACTCCACTTCCATCTGGGCTGGGCTCGTGAGAATTTTGGCTATGGCCGGTGTATGCAGCAACCTCGTGACCACCCGCTCAACATCAGCATCCGAGAGGCTCCTGGATGATCAAGAGGAAACAGTGGACAATTTACGGTCATCAGCCACCGATTGCAACAAGGGTGGTTAGGGCACTGAGTGGATTGGTTCCAAGGTAGGGGACTGACACCTTTTGTGGCTCTGAGTCAACTCCGATGAAATTAGTGGAGCTGATGGAGCTGTTGTATTTTCGGGCCTGATAGCCTTCAAATCTGAAGATGCATGCTTGGACTTCTTAGCCGGCTTGGACACTGGAGCCGAGGAAGAAGATATTTTGGTAGACTTTTCAGAAAAGGGAGACTGAGAGGATTTTGATGGCTGATTCCCTTTTACTGCCACATCAAAAGGACCTTTAAGCAGACCACTCAAAATAAGTTTGTTCCTGTGTTCCTGCAGGACCCTGGAACTGAATCCATGGCAGATCTTGCAGGAGTCCTGTAGATGAATGGCACCTAAGCAATAGACACGGCTAGTGTGCCCATCAGTCAGAGACATTTTCTGTGCGCATGCGTCACACTTTTTGAAGCCAGATTGTTTGGCTTCTTTAACTTTCTCACTACAATCTTTAGACATTTTAGCAATAACAAGGGCAAAAAACTATCACCCCACTAACAACAATACGGACACAGCAAAAAGAATGCTTAGCTCTAAACAACAAGTTTAACTACATTTTTTTTGGAACAGCTAGAGAGGTGGAGATATGCTCTAGAGAGAAGAGAAATGAAGGTCAGCAGGACTAAGACAGAATATATGTGTGTGAATGAGAGGGAGGATAGAGGAATGGTGAGGATGCAGGGAGTAGAGGTGGCGAAGGTGAATGAGTTTAAGTACTTGGGATCAACAGTTCAAAGTAATGGTGAGTGTGGAAGAGAGGTGAAGAAGAGAGAACAGGCAGGATGGAGTGGGTGGAGAAGAGTGTCAGGAGTGATTTGTGACAGATGAGTACCAGTAAGAGTGAAAGGGAAGGTCTACAAGAGGGTAGTGAGACCAGCTATGTTATACAGGTTGGAGACAGTGGCATTGACAAAAAGGCAGGAGTCAGAGCTTGATGTGGCAGAGTTGAAGATGTTAAGATTTGCACTGGGTGTGACGAGGATGGACAGGATTAGGAATAAGTATATTAGAGGGTCAGCCCAGGTTGGAAGGTTTGGAGACAAAGCCAGCGAGGCAAGATTACATTGGTTTGGACATGTGCTGAGGAGGGATGCAGAGTATATTGGGAAAAAGATGCTAAAGATGAAGCTGCCAGGTAACAGGAAAAGAGGAAGGCCTAAGATAAGGTTTATAGATGTGGTGAGAGAGGACATGCAGGTGGTTGATGTGAGAGAGCAAGATGCAGAGGACAGAAGGGAATGGAAACAGTTGATCTGCTGTGGCGACCCCTAACGGGAGCAGCCGAAAGAAGAAGAGAAGAAAGTCTCTAACTTAAATGATGATCTCCTCTAGCCAGAGGCGACGTCTCTAACTAAAACAACAACCCTCAAGAAAAAAGGACTGTAAGAAAAAGGGGAGGGGAGCCCTCTAAGTTAAATGGGCTAACACAACAAGGACAAAAAAACAAACCCATAAACGGGTAGAGATAGGAATACGGGCCTGCGAGGGAAATGATGGCCCACACAACAAGAAAAAAACACAAATAACAGTAACACAGAGTCTAGCTATTAATTCACACACACCAAAAAAACTTCTACTAAGATAAGGGAAAGGTTTTACACAGTGTACAATCCTAACTAAGTAGAAAAATAGATGAAAAAGTTAAAACTTAGCCTGAGCCAGTGAAATGCAATCTCAATCCAGCAAAGTGGCAAGCGAGATCTGGGGAACTCTTGCCAGGCATCACGGGATAGGGTATAGCTTCGAGCCAATGGAAGCTCTCGAGCTTTAGTATTAGGCCGAGTCGGAACCAATACTCGGTTCTGAACCCAACCATAAAGAATGAAGGTGAGATAAGACAACATATCATGTTTCACAGTACATTGTAATGAAAAACAATAGCCTGAGTTGGAGAAAGTATGTGAGGAAAACTCATTAGTCATATTATTTGTTATATAGATTAGTATGTAATAAGTGAAACCTGAGGCAATTCTAATAAGATATTTAAAAGAGATAGTAGAGATTAGAGACAGTGATGGGAGACTGAATGATTTCTTAGTATGAGAGAGGGTAATCATATTAGGGTTATAGAAGGAAGTACGGATGGAGAAAAAAGTAGATTATAAGAAGAGTGCAGGGTAGGGTATCTTCAGGTAGCTTAGGTGATTAATTTTTCATCAGCACTGCCTGTTTGCACTTCTCAGTTTATTTAGTCTTATGCAATGCATTTTATGTACTTTACAGTAGAAAGCCTTGAAACTACTGGATTGATGCTGCCCTTCCTGAGCTAGGAAAGGTCTGCAGAGAGAGAAAGAGAGAGGGTGGATATGGTAAAGTTGTGGGGAAAACAAAAGAAAGGAGTGGAGTAGGAGGTTGGAGTGGGTTGTAAAGTGTGACTTAGGTTGAAAGGGGTGAGTGAAGTATAGTAAGGATTCAGGATTAGTTGAATGTGACGAGTACATGCAAGGTGGGGTACATGCAACAGATGGGGTTTTGGTTATGATGGTGTGAAAAGCGACAGGCCAGTACTGGTGGGTGTGGAAACTTCCAGTATTATCCACAGGTGGAAGTGGAATAACAAGACCATTATTTCCACCTAGTTTCAGCAGTGGAGCCATGGACAATAATCAACAGTCAACTTTACAACTAGGTTTCCAAAAAGATTCCATAGAAGGAGATTACTGATAAGAGAATTTCAGAGAGTCAGTAATAATTAATACAGTAAACCACTGTAGGAGGATTATCATTTTGTCCACAGCCTCTTCAAACCTATATTTTATTCTAAGTTGTTGCAAGTAGGGAATCCTATATGACACCAAACACACAGGTACAGAGATTCCTGGATTTTGTAAACACAAATTCCCTGGACCAGACAGTCAATACACTAACCAGGGGTGCAACCATACTAGATCTGGTCCTCACTAATATGGGAGAGTCCTGCACACCCCATACTGTAATGTCTTTCCTGGTAAGGTCAGACCACAAAATGGTCTCCTCTGAAGTAAAAATAAAACCTGGACCCCCAGCTGAACCTGGAATATTTGGGAACTATTGCAAGGTTAACCTACTGGTATTAAGTGAGAACCTGGCAAAATGTCAAGCCCCTATACACCCTTAGAACACTGCTGCCTATGCAGAACTGTTCACATACACCCTGTACAAGCATGTTAATAGCTGCATAGAGGCATAGAGGTAGCTGTACCCAGCAGAAGTACAAAACTATCTCAAAAAACAAGTCACCATGGTGGAATCACAAAATCAATAAGCTGTATAACAGGAAGAAGAAAATCATGGCAAAAATTAGGAGTTGCTGCACCCAGCATGATAAAAGCACTCTCATCAAACTAAACAAACAACTCAGAGGACAAATAAAGCCTACCAAAGCCATATCTGAGGTAAGTTTGCCTCCCAGGCCAAGGACAACCATAAAGCATTCTTGTGCTATGTCTGCAACCTCAAAGGCAATACACAATTGTGTGCACAGCTCATTGTAAATGGAGCCACCTATAGTTTACTAGAAGATACAGCAAAGCTCCTGGCTGATAAATTCGGCTCCAAGTTTACCCCTCTCTCCCCCTCAACCTTCCCTTAAGGAATATTATCATATATAACCCCCCCCCCTACTGTCATTAGGGAACAGGTCCTTAATGCTCTCTCTAAGACCAAGAATACTGCATCAATGTCAGACAATATCGCAAGATGCTTTCTAACTAGCATGAAACATAGGTTCATAGGTTGGTACTGGGCTATCTGCCCGAAGGCATATATTAGCCCAGCCACATTGTGTGGTATTCACCGCCCCTTTAGTAGTTCCCTAGACCCTTGTACTAGCAGCTAGTACCCTTGGCCCCTATCTAGTAGTGCTGTTGGTGTGATCCCCAGTGTGAACTTTCTGTTATCCATCCACTCATCAAGGTTCCTCTTGAAGAGTGATAATGAGGGGCTCTGTCTTATGTAGATCAGGATCCTGTTCCATAGTAAGGGAAGTCTCTGCGAAGGGAATCTATCCCTCCAGCATGTTCCATTCATTGGTGTGTTGAGGTTTATATCCCTAGAGCGTGTAGCTCGAGTAGATTTGGTTTTGCTAAGATGGAGCATATTCAACAATTCTGGGTTGGACATGGCTCTGTTCGTTAGACAGAGATCGCCTCTGAGAAAGCGGTATGCAACAGAGAACAGTCTTAGCTTTTTCAATCGTGCTGCATAGGGAAATTGTTTGAGGCCAGTAATCCTCTTGGTTAGGTACCTCTGTGGTCTCTCCAGCTGCTGGAGATGTCTAGCCAGGTACATTCCAATTGGTGCATTGTACTCAATAATGGGTCTGATGAGGGAAGAGTAGAGGGGCACCATTACATCCTTAGATCTTGATGCAAACCCTTTCGTGATCAGATGGGTCACATAGAAGGATTTTCTAACCACTTTGGCAACATGGTTATCAAAGGAAAGCTGATTATCTACTTGAGTCCCTAGATCCCTTATTTCTTCTTCAGATTTCAGGGGATTACCTCCTATGTTGTAGTTTGCGGGTACTATGTTTTTTCCAAAGGGGATTACTACACATGTTTTTGCATTTAGCTTGAGACCATGGCTTTGACACCATGCATCAGTCTCATTTAGGCCCTTCTGGAGGATCTCCATGTCGGCCGGAGACTCTATTATAGCACCCAGTTTGCAGTCGTTCGCAAACTTAATCAGCCACAGCCCTTCCGTGCTTGCCTGTACTTCTGAGAAGTATATGCCAAACAGGAGGGGCCCCAGGACAGAGCCCTGAGGCACACCACTCGTTACTGGTCTGGATTCGGACATAGATCCCGCTACTCTTACTTTATGGGATCTGTCTGAGAGCCAGTTTGCGATCCATCTTGTGACGTAAGGGTTTATGCCCAGGCTGGTGAGCTTATCAATAATACCTGAATGGGAAATGGTGTCAAATGCTTTAGCAAGGTCAAGGTAAGCCGTGTGTACCTCCTTTCCCTTATCTATAGCCTGAGTAACTGTCTCAAAGAAATCCACCAGGTTCAGGAGGCATGATCTGCCCTTGACGAAGCCGAACTGTGTGGGGTCCAGCGACTGGAAGTTCCCAATTTCTCCATTTATGAGTTCCATAATGATTTGCTCCATAGCCTTACAGATCAGACTGGTCAGGCTTATTGGTCGGTAGTTCCCAGGGTCAGTTGTGGCCCCACCCTTGTGTAGCGGGACCACCGTTGCCGTGCGCCATTATATGGGCACATATCCTGTGGAGAGGCTGAGATTGAACAGGGTATTAAGATACGGGGTTAATTCCTTTTGGAGCTCGCGTATGACACAGCCTGGGACACCATCTGGTCTCATGAAGGCAGTGTTTTTAGCTTTAGATAGAGCTTTATTAACCAACGTATCAGTAATAATTGGACTTACACAATCCCCTGGAATGGTAATAGGCCCTGTAGGTGGTGGGGGGGGGGGGATTTGCATTGAACCTGTCAGCCAAGATGTTGGCAATGTCAGAAGGGTCAGTGTATTTTGTTCCATTTTGTACTAGCTCAGAACAGACCTGAGTTTTGCCATTTAGTTTTTTGACATAGCCATAAAAGACCTTATGGTTATCCTTGGCATCCTTGGCAACTTTCTTTTCAAAATTAGCTTTAGTTGACTTAATGAGGGCCCTCAATGACACGTGACCAATCAGGGCACTGGAATTACTATTTAACTGTAGCCTCCAAACAGGCGTCATGCCTCATGAATGAAGAAAGGCAACAGTCATCCCTCTGCACAAAGGTGGGCCACCTAAAGACCCTGGAAACTACAGACCCATACGTCTCACTAGTCTTATATGTAAAGCCATGGAAAGAATTATCATGAGATGATCAGTGCAGATAAAGTAAACCTCCAGACACTGGACCCAACCCAGTTTGGATTCGTCAAGGGCAGATCATGCCTACTCAACCTGGTGGACTTCTTTGAGAAGGTCACCAAAGCAATGGATGAGGGCAAAAATGTTCATATTGCCTACCTTGACCTGGCCAAAGCATTTGACACAATACCCCACTCGGGCATTGTTAACAAACTCAAGAGGTTAGGTACAAACACATATGTCACCCGGTGGATAGCCAAATGGCTCACAGACAGGACCCAGGAAGTTAAAATTGGGGAGTCCACCTCTACAAAGAGGCCAGCCACAAGTGGAGTCCCTCTGGGGTCAGTCCTTGGACATCTCCTTTTTGGCATTTACTTCTCAGATGTCAAGGCCAATGTCGGTGGTCTCTGGATGACAACATTTTCAGATGATTGCAAATTAGGAGCTGTCACTGAATCTCACACTGACACAAATGTTCTCCAGGAGGGGCTGACACAGACAAACAACTGGTGTCAGAGCCACAGACTAAAACTAAATTCCAAGAAATGCATAATAGTATCCTTTGGGAAGTCATCCATCCCTGGTAACACACCCCTTAGAGTTGATCCAGTAGTCAGAGAATTAGGGACACACATAGATAGTAATCTAACCTTTGACCATCACGTGTCTATAGTGGTGAGGAAATCATTCTATGTTGCACAACTTATAAACAAAGGTATGGCATCTAAGTCAACTGTTTTCAGCATTCATCAGACCTCTCATGGACTACAGTGCCCTCTTTGGTATGTATCTAACCAGGCATATCCAACAATTGGAACGTCCACAGAGGTTCCTCACTAAAAGAATACAGGGTGCAAGTAAAATGTCCCATGCAGACTGCCTCAAGGCCCTATCCCTGTATTCTGTCTCCTACAGGCTTTTGAGGGGTGATCTATGCCTGGCATACAGGGAATTGTCAGACCACAACTGATGGACCTCCTGCATATCCACAAAACCAACAGCACCAGAATTACCCATTCTAAAGACTTAAACCTTGCATGTGATATAAACAGGACCTGCTGGAGAGATAGGCATGTATCCCAGAGACTACCCCATCTATGGAACAGGCTCCCCATCCATGTGAAGCAGGGTTCCTCCCTAACCCAATTCAAGTGCAACTTGGACAGTTAGATGGGAAACCAGAAATTCATCCCTGGTTTGGCACCTATGTCTCTAATGGACACAGGTAACCTGTAAATGGTTCATCTCCCAGGCCCATGCTTACACTTATCAAGGGTATCAGAACTAGTCAGAGATTCGGGATGCATGGCTAGGCATAAAAAGACCCTTGTGGTCGTTAGCCTAGTAAACACCAATGAACCTATGAATGTAAGAAGAAGCCAATGACCCACATAACCATGAACATGGCTAATTATCTGGTTCCCTCTGTGCTTTGCCATGCTCTGACGTGAAAAATCAATAACTGCAACTCAGAAATCATTTATGAAAACGGGTGAGTCAAAGGACAGTTGTACAATACTTATGTAGGGCTTGAGTCAGGTGAGTGCAAATATCAAAATGTACATTCCTGTCTGTTTGAACTATGCTACTTATATTAGTCTTAGCTTGGTTATTAGCTTGGAAAACCAAAGGAAACATCTGTACGGCAGCAAGCACAAATATAATTACTCATGTACATAATGTTACAGCTATAAAACTGACCCAAAACATTAGCTTAGAAGCAGCTCACAAAGTGATCATTCATACACTTACAGTTACAGCAAGATTATACAATGCTCCTGTCACAGTGAGTGCACCGTCCTCAGTCAAAGTGAATATCTTGCTAGAGACCTCTCACAGCTGTTGCCAATGTCATGCAACAAAAAAATATTAAGCAATTCTTGTGATCAATGCCAAAGATGGCCCAGGAATTAACAGTGTTTAAAGCTGTAATGCTAATATGCAATGACTAGCTTCTTATGTTGGCAAGAACAGCAACACAGACAAATGATTATCCACAGCAGAACGCTTACATCAATGCAACAGTTCTTGAAGTAGAAAATTAAAGTTATAAATTGGGACACACCCCCATAAGTGAAAGAAACTGTCTCATAAATGATAAAATGTTTTAGAACTCATCAGTCATTTTTGTGATTAAAACACTGTTCCATGCAGTCATGCTGAAAATAAAATGCAGGGTTACAGAAACAGCAACTGTCAGAAGTTAACTACAACAAAACGCATCCTCTGCAACATGCTTAGCAGAAAAAAAATGCACCTTTCAGTAGGAAGTAAATAAACATTTTAGTTTACGTAATGCAACTTTGTGTAATGTAGCTCAACCTACTCTCTGTGAAATAGTAAGGAGCCCGGTAATCCATTAAAGGTGTTAGAGTACAGCCACTAGTCCTCCTAGCTGAAAAAGGGGGTCAGTTAAAGTAGAGGGACACCTAGCAGGGGTGTTCCTGGTCACCTCTCATGGCAAATATATATATATATATATATATATATATATATATATATATACATATATTACTGCGTATATATATATATATATATATATATACATATATTACTGCGTATATATATATATATATATATATATATATATATAAGTACATTAAAGCAGGTGTTCCTCGGAGTTTTCTCCTTAGACCTATTCTCTTTTGCTTCTTTATTGATCATCTCTTGACCTATCAAATCTGCTGGGCATTGTCTGTACTTGTATCATGTTGCTAAGGCCTGGAACGCCTTACCTGTATCCAGGGTTGCCAGACGTCCCTATTTAGGTGGGACTGTCCCGAGATCAGCAGCCTGATCCCGAGTCCCGCCCTGACGGTTTAAATCCCGGGCAGCCTCCGCTTTGTTTTTTTTTTTTTTTTTTTTTGATTGGCCCGTACACCAGCATACGGGCCAATCAAAAATCACTAAACACAGAGCTTCTTGTGTTTAATGCGGAAGTTCCGCATTAAACGAAGCTCCGTGTTTAGCGATTTTTGATTAGCCCGTATGTCGGTATATGGGCCAATCAAAACATCGCAAAACAGAGCTACTTCTGTTTAATGTGGAACTGCGATGTTCCGCATTAAACAGAAGTAGCTCCGTGTTTAGCGATTTTTGATCGGCCCGTATACGGGCCAATGAAAACATCGCAAAACAGTGCTACTTCTATTTAATGCGGAACATCGCAGTTCCGCATTAAACAGAAGTAGCTCTGTTTTGCGATGTTTTGATTGGTCTGTATACCGGCATACGGGCCAATCAAAATATCGCAAAACAGAACTACTTCTGTTTAATGCGGAACATCGCAGTTCTGCATTAAACAGAAGTAGCTCCGTGTTTAGGGATTTTTGATTGGCCCGTATACCGGTATACAGGCCAATCAAAACATTGCAAAACAGAGCTACTTCTGTGTAATGCGGAACTGCGATGTTTCGCATTACACAAAAGTAGCTCTATGTTTATTTATTTTTGAGTGGCCCGGGCCAATCAAATAAAAATAAACACAGAGCTACTTCTGTTTAATGCAGAACTCTGAAGTCCCGCATTAAAGACGTGGAAGACCTTGTTTTTTTTAGTCTTCACTTATAGTGAAAGAACTTTTTTTTTTTTTTTTTTTTTTTAAGTCCCTACCTGGCCAGTCGGAAATCTGGCAACCCTGCCTGTATCCATCAAGTCAAGACCCCACCTACTATACTTCAAAACCATTCTGAAAGACTTTCTAGCCAAAATCTGGCTCTGTTCTAGCTTAATACCAGGATAAACTATATCCCTAAATGTGAACAAGTAACTATGCATACCTTACACCTCCTTACTCTCCCTTCTTCACACACTTCCTTACTTCAATCAATTTCTCACTCCTGACTTTTTCTCTAAATACACAATAAGCCTGCTTTTCCTCTGACTTCATATTGCAATTTCTGTTTGTATAATACTAATCTTTTGTTAATTTCAATATAAACTGGCTAAAATTCCTCTAAAAATTAACTTGTGTCTATTCTTAACCAGCACTTTCATATTATGTCTAATTTGTTATACTTCATTAAACTGTAGATGTTTTTGCATTATTTTTGAAAAATTATAAAATTAGTGTTCTTAGAATGTTTTGTAATACTTCGGATCTTTTCTCACTGGGTATCTGCTGAAAATGGGCTCCTATCCAGTCAGACTTTCTCAGTAATCAAATCTAAATAAATAAATAAATAAATATCCATACGAACCTACTGAAATGTTATGTAACCATATATGCTAACTATTTGCTTCTTCGGAAGTCAGGGAGATCTTCTGTTATTATACAGAAGAATTTACAAAATAAAAGCTTGTTCCCATTTCTGGCATTGGTTTCTTCACAATACACTTACCATCAATGCCAAGAAATCACCTATGTCATTTTGTCACCTTTCTTAATTGCATGGGTTCTATCCAGACATTCAACTCACTTAGCAACCCTATTATGCAAGTACTGAACCATATATACCTTGTGGTTATGTGCCTTGATCAGATCTTTTCCTTTAAGTACCATGTGGAAACTAGTGTCTTACAAGTCCTTGATTAACTTAGTATGTGTTATATAATAGCTCTGTTCATAGGTTCGTAGGTTGGTACTAGGCTATTGGCCTTAGGGCCTATACAAGCCTAGCCATAACAATTCCCTGGCTATTTCTTCCCACAATATTTACTTCCATGGACCCCTGTCTAGCAGGGCGACTGACATGATCCCCGGGGTGAATTTCCTATTTCCCATCCAATCGTCAAGGTTCCTTTTGAAGAGGGCCAAAGAGGTGTTCTGCTTGACATGTATGGGCAGTCTGTTCTAGAGTCTGGGGAGTCTCTGGGTAAGGAACCTATCCCTCCAGCATGTTTTGTTCATTGTGATGACAAGGTTTAGATCCCTGGAGCGTGTGGCTCGGAGGGATTGGGATTTCTTTAAGTGTAGCATGTCCAACAGCTCTGGGTTTGACATGGTCTTGTATGTTAAGCAGGGATTGCCTCTGAGTAGACGATATGCGACAGAGTATAGCTGGAGTTTTTTTAGACGGTCAGCATAGGGCATCTGCTTTAGGCCTGTGATTCTTTTAGTGAGGTAGTTCTGCGGCCTTTCCAGTTGTTGCAGATGTCTTGAGAGGTACATACCAAACGGGGCACTGTATTCTATAATGGGTCTAATGAGGGATGAGTACAGTGGGACAATGACCTCCTTTTTTCTGAATGAAAAGCCCTTAGAGATGATGCCACATAGGACTTCCAACTGTTGTGGCGATGTGGTTATCGAAGGTGAGAACACTGTCCACCTGTGTCCCTAAGTCTCTTATCATAGTTTCGGTGTTTAGTGCACTGCCACCTATGTGGTAATTCACAGGTACATGTTTTTTTCCCAAAGGGCATAACTGTACATTTCTTGGCATTGAGCTTGAGCCCATGGTACTGGCACCAAGCGTCTGTTTCTGTAAGGCCCTTTTGTAAAATATCCACATCATTTGGGGATTCAATAATGGCTCCCAGTTTGCAGTCATCTGCGAAATTGGTTAGCCAGATTCCCTTAGTGTTGGCCTGTACTTCAGAGAAGCAGATGCCAAACAAGAGAGGTCCCAGGACTGAACCCTGAGGTACTCCACTTGTCACTTGTCTGGAACTGTATTTGGAGTTGGCTACTTTTACAGTGTGAGTTCTATCAGTAAGCCAGTTGGCAACCCATCGAGTGATGTAGGGATTAATGCCCAGCTTAGTAAGTTTATCTATGGTTCCACAGTGGGGGATGGTGTCAAAGGCCTTGGCAAGGTCCAGATAGGCTGTGTGGACCGCCTTACCCTTGTCCACAGCTCTGGAGACTGATTTGAAGACGTCAATCAGGTTCAGGAGACAAGATCGGTCCATCACGAACACAAACTGGGTGGGGTCCAGTGTTTGAAGGTTGCCAATGTCTTTGTTATAAGTTCCATGATAATACGTTCCATTGCCTTGCAGATCAGGCTCATCAGACTGATGGGGCGGTAGTTCCCAGGATTCAAGGTGGATCCCCCCCTTATGGAGAGGGATAACTGTAGTTGTGCGCAACTCAGTGGGCACGAAGCCTGAAGTGAGGCTATGATTAAACATGACACTTAGGTGAGGTGCCAGTTCATTTTGTAGTTCATGTAGTATTGAGCTCGGGATGTCGTCTGGTCCCATGGATGCTGCATTCGTAGCTTTGTAGAGTGCATTTTTTTACCTGTGCGGCCGTTATTACCGGAATTTGGCAATCTTTCGGTATTGGGATGGGCCCTTTAGGGGTTGAGGGGGGGGTGAAGTTGGCACTGAATCGATCTGCCAGGATATTGGCAATATCCTTGGGATCAGTATATTTAATGCCATTCTGTTGTAGCTCAGAGCAGATCTGAGCATTGCCATTTAGATTCTTGACATAGCTATAGAATGCGTTGTGGTTGTCTTTGGAATCTTTGGCAATTTTATTTTCGTAACTAGTTTTGGAGGATTTTATGAGGGATCTCAGCTTCTTACTGAGGCTGGTAAGGGAGTTTTTTTGCATCCTGGGATTTTCCTCTTTTCTGCAACAGTTTCTTCCTTTTGTTGTAAAGTTTGTTTATGGCAGGGGATCACCAGATTGGCTTCCTTTTTTGGGAGGACAACATCTTGGTTCTATCTGGGATGGCACGATTCATGCATGAGTGAATGTGCTCGTACAGTGCCTTAGTGTAGGATTCAGCAGTCGAACTTTTAGTTCCCATCTGCATGAGTGTTATGAAGTTTGTCACTTCTGACTTGAGTAGCATGAAGTTGGCTTTGGAGAAGTTTTTTTACAGAGGTTTCCTTACTGGGGGTTAGGGGAGGGATGTGGATGTAGATGTCAAGGGTGATTAGCTTATGGTCAGACGTGACCAACGAGGGGGTGACCATAGGTGTGGAGCATCGATTTCTCATGTTGGTAATGACCAAGTCTAGGATATTGGAGCCCCTGGTGGGACGATGGATTAGTTGATCCAGGGCATTGGAATTTATGAATTCCAAGAACCGTTGGGCAAAGGTGTTGGTACACAAGTAGTAGTTTAATGGCAGGGTAGTTGAAATCACCCAGTATTAGGGTGTTTGGTTGTATCTTAATATTTTCCAGTATGTTTAGAAAGGTGTAGTGAAAATCTTGGGGCATGGTGGAGGATCTGTAGCAAGCTACAATTTGGATTGCAGTCTTACCTAGTGATAGTTGCACCTTGAGAATTTCAGACGCATTGTGTTGGGCAACTAGCCTGGTGGTGTGAATATCCTTGGTGAATATGGACAATCCTCCACCTTTAGTGTTTCGGTCCTGGTTTGGTGGTCGAAAAGTGTGGTAAGAATTGTAGCCTGGTATTGCAGGGGTGCTCTCTGGAGCCTAGAACCAGGTCTCAGTTACTGCACAGATATCGATGTTCTCCATTTTTAGGAGTGCCTCGAGACAGTGCGTTTTTAGGTTTAGAGACAGAGAGATAAAGCCCTGACTACAATCCAAGCAGCCACTTCTGATTAGCAGCTGAAGCGGCTGCCAGAGCAGGTATGGGGAAAGAAAGCAAAGATGTGTCTTTGCCTGCTCATCTGTGTTTGGTGGGAGGGGCATGGTGCATTCTCTGAGCACAAGCTTTGTGACTGAATACTTAATGAAGATAGAGAAACACAATCAGGAGTTCATTTTTAAGCAGGGTTGAGTCACTTCACCATTCCACCTGCAGACAACTAGCCATGCATCACAAAGGCCCACTGTTCGCCTACCCCTTAGACTTTAACAAGCATGCACAGACGTGTTAACGGGTTCTAGTTTGGGTTCACTTACCAGTTTATCAGTCACTGACAGAGGTAGTTGCAGTGTGATGACAGCCCCCAAGCCACTTCACTTCCTGGCGTCCACAACTCTGTTTGGCCTGTAGACATACGTGGATCAGAATTCTACTCGTGTAAAAACAGAGCTGAGACTTGTTCCTTATTAGGACTTTACATTATTTCTTCCTTCTTCCCTCTCCCAGGACATTTCCCACCTGGCCTATTCACTCCAGTGCAATGGGAAACAAGTATTCATGTGATAGGAAAGAGCCCTACAAGCCCTCTCATTCCTGCTCTGGAATCCTCCAAATCACTTCATTCCCAGAAGAGAGTTGGGTGACACGGAATGAGCCAGCTTTCTGGTCCAGATGGGTTGCGGAGGACTGCTGTCTCCCACTGGGAGAGGAAGCGTACCTCAACATACTATTTTCCCCTCAGCTACTTTATGAGAGTGCATTATGGTGGCACAAGGTCTGCCAATTCAGAAATCCATTAAACTATTAGTGCTCCCACTAGTGATCACATGTGCGGTGAGCCAGAAGTGCATCCCTCCCCAAGGAAGGGAAAGCTGACGGTGGCAAATAGTCAAAGTCAGGACACTTGCCCTATAGTCAGGAATTTATCCATCTATGCCAGGAAGCTGGCATTACTGAGACACTGTGGACTGGCCATTATTTCATCTGCGTCCAGCCCCCACTTGATAAGGAATAGAGGGAAGACTCATCCTCACTGGAGATGAGTACCAACAGAACGTAGAACAAGCTGGATGACAGTGATAAACACTAAGAAAATCAATAAATCATGCTAGAAGAAAGTTACCCTCCTGCAAAGATAAATTAATTAATCAATCCCTGCTATACACTGGCTAACCAGCTTACTCCTGAAAAAAGAAATACCTTGTCTGTCAATGTACTGATCTACAAACAAGAGCAGGTCTTACCCATTCTGTTGCTCCATTCCTCACATAACACCACATTGTTGTAAAATGCAAAAAAGATTTGCCATTTCATCTTGCTGGGAGACAATGCAGAACATCACTGCATACAAAGTCGAAAGGCTCCCAGTTAGTTATAGAACCCCCCTCCTTCTAATCACCTTAACATCTTATTGTAAATAGTGCAAACCTCAATGGGCGTACAATTTACAGTCAGAAACACTGGTCATTTGCTTAGAAAACAGAATCAGCTTCCCTCTGGAGGCCCTGTTTTGGTCTGACAGTGGAATGGAATTACATAAACTTTACCAGCTTTCACTCTACATAAATAACCCTCAAGTACTTTCCATAAATATGATTGATTTAATGATAAAGGCTAATTCATGTTGTCAATATGATGTAAATATGCTGTGACTTTCATATTCAATTTTTGTACTGCATACCTGAAACTGGCATCTCTTTAGTGTTCTATCTAAATCCTACTATTAAATATGCACTTATTTTATACTAACCATTCTTGGGTGATCTGATTCTGCTAATTACTGTCCAATGCTGTCACAATATTGTCTTATAATTCATACTGAATGTGTGCAGCACTGCGTATACATATGACTATGCAAAGTGTGCGTCTGTGTGTGTGCACACTCACGTTCACTATAAACATACCTGAAAAATGTACTGAATTAAATCTTGATTATATTATGCATGGCCTGGAAAAGATGTTTTGGACTAATCTACTTGCTCATGTCAGCAAATAAATAAATAAAACTTAAAAGATGATCTATTATCCTGTTACAGATTTAAAGAGATATGGTCACATTTAGTTTATAAGGACATTTTTAACATGCCAGTGCTAATACAGATTAATCAGTACACGAGCTCATTTAAATAATCTACATCTCATTAAAACATGCATATTACTTAAATATACAACTAAAGCATAACAAATTTATTTAAAGGCTTTGAGCAAAACAAGAAAGTGAAAGAAAAGTAAACAAATAAAGAAACAATGAAGAGAAAAAAAGGAAAAAAAGAGGGACAGCACTCTTCTTTCTCTAAGAAAATATTTTAACCGCAAAATCTCATTTAAGCATCATTGCTTAAGGGCCTGCAGTTCAGAAATTAAAAAAATCTACCATCTGTTTAATAAACTATCTAAATCATTCATCTAATATTGGAAAATAAGTCACTCGCTGCCCATAAAAATAAATTCACACCCCACGTGAAACATAAAACTGTTTAAAAAGAATATTAGTTTTATGTCTTGCCCTAATGTCTGACACATAAAAATGACATTACTTTTATGTCTTACCCTAATGTCCAATATACTTTTGGAAATTATACTCAGTGATTTTGTGGTTTTACCCAAACAAAAGTCTCACTTGTAAATGACCAAGCAAACATGAAAACTGTTTTTTTTTTAGCTAATGAAATCTATGATCTGAAACGTATCGCTACTGTCAACAATAATATTTTTGCATTTTGTCATAAATTTTCAAGCAAAGCAGTATCCATATTCATAATTCCTCCTAATTAAATGGCCTGCGTCATTATGGCTATGCAAGTAGACCTTTCCACATGCAATGAAAAGGTCCATAAGTGTGTACTAGGCTAATGGCCCTGGAGCATTTACAAGCCTAGCCCATAGGATTACCCTGTCATCATGCCACCCGACCTTAGTTCCCAGTACCTCTGTCAAGTAGAGCCACTGGAGTGATCCTCGGGGCGAATTTTTACTTCCCATCCACTCATCAATATTTCTCTTGAAGAGGGTCAGTGAGGTGGTCTATTTGACATGTATAGGAAGTCTGTTCCATAGCATGGGCAATCTCTGGGTTATGAACCTGTCCCTCCAGCAAGTTCTGTTGATTGTGGTAATGAGGTTGAGGTCTCTGGAGCATGTGGTGCAGAGGGATTGGGATTTCCTTACATGTAGCATTTCTAACAGAGCTGGGTCAGACATGGCTTTGTAAATCAAGCAGAGATTGCCTCTAAGTAGGCGATATGAGACAGGGAATAGTTGGAGTTATTTGAGCCTGTCCATATAGGACAAGTGTTTAAGGCCTAGAATCCTCTTTGTGAGGTACTTTTCGGCCTCTCCAGTTGCTGCAGGTGTATAGTGAGGTACACGCCAAATGGGGCATTGTACTCAATGACTGGCCTAATGAGAGAAGAGTAGAGGGAGACAATGACCTTAGTAATGAGATGTTTCACATAGAAGGTCTTTCTGACCACAGTGGCAATGTGGTGGTCAAAAGAGAGGTTGCTGTCAACCTGTGTTCCCAGATCTCTTAAAACGCCTTCTGTGTTCAGTGGACTACCATCGATGTGATAATTCATGGAAACTAGGTTTTTCCCAAAGGGGATGACAACACATTTTTTGGCACTGAGCTTAAGGCCATGGTTCTGCCACCAGTCGTTGGTCTCAGTGAGGCCTTTCTGTAGGATGTCAAGATCACTTGGGGAGTTAATAACAGCTCCAAACTTGCAATCGTCTGCGAAAATCGGCCTGAACTTCAGAGAAGTATATACCAAACAGGAATGGACCCAGGACTAAACACTGTGGGACTCCACTCATGACTGGTCGGCAGTCTGACTTGGAGTCAATTACTTTCACACTGTGGGTTCTATCTGTGAGCCAGTTTGCAACCCACCTAGTGATATAGGGGTTGATGCCTAGCTTACTGAGTTTTTCTATGATTCCTGATAAGGAATGGTATCAAAGGCCTTAGCCAGATCAAGGTAGGTTGTGTGAACTACCTTGCCTTCGTCCACAGCTCTGGTGACTGACTCAAAGAAGTCAACCAAGTTGAGCAGGCATGATCTACCCTTCACAAAACCAAACTGAGTAGGATCCAGAGTTTGGAGATTCCCTATAGCCTTGTTTATTAGGTCCATGATGATGCATTCCATAGCTTTGCATATCAGACTCGTTAGGCTAATGTGGCGCTAGTTCCAGGGTCTGTAGTCGCTCCTCCTTTGAGGAGAGGGATGACTGTAGCAGTGCACCATCCAGTAGGGAAAAAGCCTGAAGTGAGGCTGTGACTGAACAAGGCACACAGGTGAGGTGCCATTTCACTTTGTAGTTCTGTAGAACATAACCAGGGGATATTATCAGGTCCCATAGAAGCTGTATTCCTGGCCTTGGACAGCGCTGTTTTAACCTGTGCAGCAGTAATGGCAATCTACTGTTAATCTGATAGCTCCTTTGGGAGGGGAGAGAGGGGTAAAGTTGGCACTGAATCTGTCGGCTAGTATATTGGCAATAGCTGTTGGCTCAGTACAGGCGGCACCATTGTGCAGTAGATCACAGCAAATCTGGGTATTGCCATGGAGATTCTTTACATAACTATAGAAGGCCTTGTGGTTGTCTTTACTATCTGCTGCAATTCTGCTTTCATAGCTAGCTTTAGAGGATTTGATGAGGGATCTCAACTTTTTGTTGAGGCTGATAAGGGAGTTTTTCCAGTCTTGGGACTTCACCTTATTCTGCATCAGTTTCCTCCTTCTGTTGTAGAGTTTGTTTATGGCAGGGGACCATCAGATTGGCTTCCTATTTTTGGAGGAGAGCGTCTTGGTTCTATTTGGTATGGCGAGATCCATGCATTTGTGTATGTGTTCATACAGAGCATTGGTGTATGATTCGGCAGTCATGCAACTATTCTCCATTTGCATGGGTGCCGTGAAGTTAGCCAGCTCTGTTTTTAGGAGCACAAAGTTAGCTTTGGAGAAGTTTTTCATGGTGGTTAGCTTTGCCGGGTGGGGGGTGGGAGGGATGTGGATTTCCAAGGTGATTAGTTTGTGGTCGGCTCTAACCAGGGAGGAGTTGACTATTGGTGTAGAGCAATGGTCGTCCATGTTAGAAATAACCAGGACAAGGTTGTTGCTACCTCTAGTGGGGGTAAGAATCAGCTGGCCCAGGGCATTGGAATTAATGAATTCCAGGAAACGTTGGGCAAGTGTATTGGTACATGAGTAGTTTTCCCAGTTAATGGAGGGGTAGTTGAAGTCACCCAGTATGAGAGTGTTAGGTTGGACCCTAATATTCTCCAGGGTGCTTAGGAACGTGGAGTGTGAGTCATGGGATATGGTTGGGGACCTATATCAGGCTACATCCTGAATTGTGTCTTACCCAATGTTAGCTGCACCTGAAGTATCTCTGTTGCATTATGTTGGGCTACCAGTCAGGAGGTGTGCACATCCTTTATGAATATGTAAACAGCACCGCCTTTGGAGCTTCGGTCCAAGTTCTGGGGCCGAAAGGTGTGGAATGAGTTATAGCCTGGTAGTGCAGGGGTGCTTTCTGCTGCCTTGAACCAGGTCTCTGTTACGGCACAAATGTCGATGTTCTCCATTTTAAGGAATGCTTTGAGTGAGTGCATTTTGAAATTTATACTTTTGGTGTTGAGCAGCATGACTTTCAGATTGCATTTGTTTGTAGCTGTTATGGTGGTAATTTGGTCTTTTGAACACCGCCTAAAAAAGGCACTATAGGGGTGGCAAGAGCCTTGGCCAGTATCCAGAAGCCTAGGGATGACAGATGCAGGCCATCCCTGACAAATCGAGGTCTGTCAATCATGTCACCCCAGGCAGACAGATAATGGATCCCCTAAGAATGACACCAGAAACTTAGCCAATTGTTGAAATCAATCATTTTCTGCTTGTACTGCGGTATAATTCTGGGTGATGGTAGGATGCTGCTCAGGGTTAGGGTCATACCCGCCTAGGCTACATAATCCGAGAGCTCCTCCATGTCTCCTTTCATGTAGTCCAGGGAGGTACGTCTCAGGTCATTCACACCAACAGGTATAATGACAGAGTCATATTTGTACCTGTTGTTGAGGGACCTGAGTGCATGCATTATGTGGTGGATCATGGCACCTCACAGGCAGCTGACTGTTACTTTCTCCTTATTCAACCTAGTGAGTGGGACATCAGTGTGCCTCACTATCGAGTCACTTATGACTAGCATGTCGGGCATGCTGTTTTGCCTTTGGGGCTTTGGTTGAGTGGCACACTGTTTAGGAGAGTTATGTGCCTCATGATTAGTGTTGTGTTGTGGTGGTCGAGTGTGTTTCTGCCTTGGAGGTCCCTGCTGTTTGGATAGATTTTTATTGAGAGCCTCCACAAAGGTGGGTGTGTGGTTTGTGTTTTTATGTGAAGGCAGTGCTGGGGTGTATTCTGGAGGGCTATGTGTTCCATATGGTGTGGTGCAAGTGTTGACCTTCTCCTCTTGACCAGCTATTCCGGTCTTGGCTGGTGAGTGCATGGCTTCCAATTTGGATATATAAGTGCATCTGTCGCAAGTCTGAGTGTTGGGAGGTAAGAGGAGAGGGTTGTCTGTGTACATGAGGCAGTTGCTACATTGCTTCAGAATGCCCAAGTTCACTAGGTTAAGAGGAGAAAGCACAGGGAACAGACATTTAGACATGCCTGAAGGGGTGGGCATTAATAATAAGTACTGGAGCTGTTTCCTTGTAGAACGTTTAGTACTGGTAGCACTTCTTTGTGTTACAATAATTGCTACAAGAAGTCTGGTAAATTGCTAGACTAATAAGCTAGTAAAAGTGCAGTAGAGGAGAGAACTAGCATATCTAAGGGAAAAGTTGAAGAGCAGACTTTGGCACTGCTCAGAAGCTTACAAACAGTCCTGGATACAGCAAATCTGTATCTGGACTAGACAAGTTACAGGAAAGGTGAGGAAACAAGTGCAAACACGGGCTTTTAAACCTGAAAGTTGAAAGAGATGGAAAGACTGTCCAAATGGCCAATAAGCTACAATTTCTGGGCCAGAAACCACTCCTCTTGTGGTAGATAGGCTACCCAGTGCTTACCACTCCCACTGACAAGCTAGAAGGCTTCTCTCTGACACAGAAAGACTTGGGGGCTCAGAAGCTTACAAACAGTCCTGGATACAGCAAATATGTACCTGGACTAGACTAGTTATAGGAAAGGTGGGAAACAAGTGCAAATGCAGGATTTTAAATCAGAAAGTTGAAATAGGTGGAAAAAAACTGTACAAACCGCCAATGAACTACAATTTCTGGGCCAGAAACCACTTTTGTGGTAGATAGGCTACATAGTGCTTCCCACTCCCACTGATAAGCTAAAAGGCTTCCCTCCAACACAGAAAGGGTTGGGGGGGGGGCTCAGAAGCTTACAACCAGTAGGAGAGAACTAGTATGTCTAAGTCGGTTGGGAGGGTGGCCTAATGGTTAAGGTGTTTGCCTTACAGACACAAGGTGCAGGGTTTGAGTCTCCCAAGGGATAATTGGCTACGCTTAAAATGGCTCGCAAGGGCAGTTAGCTTAGTACCAATCTATGAACCTATGAACCTAAGGGAAAAGTCAAAGAGCAGACTTTGGCACCACTCAGAAGCTTACAAACAGTCCTGGATAAAGCAAATCTGTATCTGGACTAGACTAGTTACAGGAAAGGCAGGAAACATGCTTAGCATTTTTTTTTTGTAAAGTGGAAAGGGAGAAAGGAGAAACAGAAGATAATTCAAGATTAAGGACCCAAGTGGCTTGAATGAGCTAGTGACACTAGACTGGGGTGGAGATGGGATAGAGGTGAGCAGATGGGACTGGTAGGAGAGTATGAAGTCAAAATATGATCTCACTGTACTCGGTTGAGTGAGCAAATGAGATAGATCTAGGAGGAGTGTTCAAACACAAATTTACAAGAGGGGCAGGCAATTCCAAAGCCGCCAAGATTAATTCCAAAACAGAAACAGGAAGGGAGGGCAGGGAAACTAACTGCGGAGAGAGAGAGAGAGAGAGAGAGAGAGACCACAGTATTCTATGAAACAAATAGAAAAATAAATAACTGCAAAGAGACACAGACCACAATATTCAATGAAACAAATAGAAAGAAAAAATAAAATGCAGTACAATCTTTAACACTGCAAGTTTGTACTTAACTCAACTTGTAATGCAGTTGATTGTAGGTATATAGCAGAAAGCCAAACAACTCAGATATTGAGCAGTAATAAATTCAAAGATATGTAACTAACACTTATAAATACAGAGAAACTCTCTAGGCTAAGAGTTTAATACTGAATATCAATGAAGTGAAACATAATAATTCCCACTTACTGCAGAGAGAGAGAGAGAGATAGAGAGACACCACAGTATTCTATGAAACAAATAAATAGAAAAATAAATAACTGCAGAGAGACACAGACCATAATATTCAATGAAACAATTATAATGATATCAGCATTACAGGAAAACTCTGAAGGCCACCAGATATGTGCATAAAGTATTCTAGATATATCCAGCCATCTTCTGGTGCTGTGTGTGTGGGTCTGTCCACACAGCCTAATTTTCTCTTCCCCAGGTGTACTTGGTGCCTGTTAAGGGATGCAGAGGTCAGGAGCTTGGTGGCTCACAGTTATTTGAAATATCCACCAGCTCGGGCTGAATTTCCTGAAATGGTGGGCAATGCCAACATAGGAACATGGATAGTCCTCTGCTATGATTATCTATCATGTGATGTGGCTGCCACCAGTCCGCCCAACCTTTCATTCTATCAGGCACAACTGAGGAAGGTGTGTGGCTGGCATCTATGGCAGAATATTGACTTTTCAGAAAGTCAAACTTCATATGGTGCAGACCATATGATCGACTTTCTGAAAAGTCGAATGAGACAAAACAACAAAACTCTACACTGCTGCAGGGGGGCAAGACCCTGCATATTATACATACTAACTTCAAGATCACACTACAGTGGGGAAAAGGTTAAGGTCTCTGATCCTCACTGTACCACAATCACCAAACAAAAACACTGACTTTTCAGAAAGTCGACCATATGGTCACAATCATATGAAGTTCCACTTTCTGAAAAGTCGATCTTCTGAAGGGGACCCCTGTGGCTGACATCTTATCTACTGATGACAAGAAGAGGACTGAAGAAGAATGGCACAAGTGACTTATGGTCCTGGAGACATGTGGATACTGTACTGAGCTGTCTTTGTTATTCTTTTATCACTGGTATAGTGCCCTACAGAAATATCAAATGTATATCACTGGTGTATGACCATTACTTCCAACATCCGTGTTGTTATGTAGTACGTGGTTACTGTGTTTTGCATGTGTGTTAATATGGTGGATGGTTCGAGCTTGCCATAGTAATACCAGTATGTGGTTATCTTTTTGGTGTTGCTCTACATCACTGCTGGGGAATCTACTTTTTATTCCCATTTCTGTAGTACTGTGGTCTGGACATGTTGGAATTGTTTTTACAATGTGTTGTGAGTGCTATCCCTTGATGTGCTTTCTGTTGTGGGTATGGTGTAAGGCTGTCTGCAAGTTATGTTCCTTTCTGTATCTCTATTTTGTGGTCATGTGCACAGGTGCAGTGCAAGTGATAGACTGCTGCCATCTTTTTACAAGTAATCTGACATTAGCTGAACAATGTCTCCAATGTATTTGCTATATGTCCGGATGGCCATTCGTGGATGACTCTCTGATCTTCTGGTATTCTGCAGACTCTTGTGGATTTTACTGCCTTAGACAGCTCTGTCCAGCCAACATGTTTCATGTGTCGACTTTTGCTGCCTTGTGAGGGCCCTGAGACAAACAGATGTGTTTACTATGAACAACATGTTCAAAAAGCAGCAAAAAAAAAGCAATAAGATACAATACGACAGTGAATGCCGAGGCGATAGATATGTGTTTACTGTTTGTCCGTGTACACCCATGCTTCACTTGATCTGATTCTCTGACTTCTGCAGCTTATAAATGACAGGTATACAGGTGTGACCATCAGCTTCATGAAAAACAGAAGTATTCAAACTGCCAGACATAAAACTTACAAACACTAGCAAAGGCCCACTCCACACCTCTCAACCTCTCAGCACAAAAAATCTGGACAAAGCCAGAAACAATGGGGACAGAAAGGCCCAAAAATAGAGACATATTTTAAATATTGCTCCTATAAACTTAGAAATTGCTAGAATATTAGGTTTTGCATTATTATTTATTTTCTGAAGGATATGAAGTCTGAAACTGAAATGTCTTTCATTATTTATTACTATTTGCAGACTTCAATCCTTAATGATTTGCAAGAAAACCACACATTTTATGAGGAACAGACCGAAAATATGAGGCTAAAATCTGGACAGTTGAGAGGTATGGCCAGCTCATCAGAGCTCTGTTTACTGACTTCACTAAAGCATTTGACTCAGCTTTACCTTCCTTCTGAATTCTCTCACAAAATTCAGGTTTGGCCCCTCCATTATTCAGTAGTCCTCCAGTAACCTTAGTAACAGGAAATTCCATATAAAGTATAACAGCATGTTCTCCATAGAGCAACATGCGGTAACTGGTGTTCCTCGGGGCTCTGTTCTTTCTTCTATGTTCTTCAGCATCTTCATCAGCTGCTTCCCACTTGGCCTTCAGCTTTCCAACCTCATACTTTACTCTAATGATCATGTCTTCTTTGATTCTACTCCAAACCATACTTCAATCTTACACAAACTTCAGTCCGTTCTCAGCCAAGTACTACACCCACTGCTAACAGAAAAGTACCTTACACCTAACACAAAAAAGGCAAACAGATGCTCTTTGATATTCCACAAAGGTCATCCTACCCTTTTTCTGGTGCATGATTCCTTAGGCCTGTGCTGCACTGGATTATGGGTATGATACTACCTTTGAATTAGGAATGTTTTCCTTTGTGTGCTGCCATATTCAGCTTGTCCTTTGGCATAGAGGACACACCACCATTTAAATTCTTTGACTATTGTGTGTGACTGAGTAAGTCACTTAACTTGACAGCGCTCTCTGGCCAAGTGTGATGAAGGTTCACATGGATTAGTGCTCAACTCTGGTCAAGGAATATAAATAAGAATGAATAAACCTTTTACCCCTTTTGTAAACAGGCTTTGAGTTTTCTTAATCTGAAAAAAAGGAATGCTGTATGATTTTGACTACCTGTATAAGTTAAAAACGGACCGAAAATGGAATCTCAAGACAGTGGGTGGTCTTAACACTTCAAATGACAAAAAAATGTCTGAATGAGATACACTGAGAATGCAGCATATATTTCACCTTTTGGTATTAACAGAGTGACAGACTCACCTGTAAATGGCTCATCTCCCAGGCAATGATTACACTTATCAAGGGTGTCAGAACTTGTCGGAGATTTGGGATGCATGGCTAGGCTTAAAAAGGCCCTTGTTATTGTTTTTGGATATTTGTATGCAACTAAAACTGAGCAAATATATGACAAATACTAAGCAAGTCAGAAACACCGGTTTCAAAAAATTCACATGAGCATCAAAACTGGTGGTTTATGAATGGCATTGGGTGATTATGGAGAGCACTGGATCTTGCATATATGTGGATGGAAAGAGCAATAGTAACATTTTACCAGATACAGAGAAAACAATAATAATGCCAATGTCCTTCATTACTGACTGTCACTGTTGTAAATAGCAGAAGCTATGTACATTATACAGTGTCAAATAACATAACAGAGACACATTCTCCATAAAATGCTGAAGTTTTCCTGAACAGAAAGTAAAAACATTTGTTCAGACTCTTATTTGTTACATTTAAAACAGCAAAAAGATTTACAGTGTCGTCTGCTACAGCCCCAAGGTGATTTCACACAGCTTCGGTCTGCCTTGGTGCTTAGAAGAAAGATATCCAGGCTACTTCAGACTCTTCCCATTTGTCTTTTCTTTATCACAGCATACTCCCCAGATCCAGGCATAAACCCCCTTGCATCAAGAGGGGTCAAATTCTCTGATTACAAGGGCTATAGCCATCCTTTTTATACACCACAATAAATAAGATGTTTGCTTGATAACATCACTCTCTGTTGGAACATTTGTGACATACAAAAATGCATCTTTGTGTTTTGTTTTTTCTACTACATTATGTTACAACAGACAGGGAACTAATCTAAGGGGGCGGCGAAAGCCAACACATTCTGGCTAGGCTTATAAATGTCTTTGGGCAGATAGCCTAGTACCTACCTATGAATCTAGAGGGAAACAAAATATTTGCAAAACACTACCTATAAGAATATTTGAAATCTTGTTATTTACAAAATTCTCACTATTTACACAACACTCTACAGCATTTTTACATTATTTTAACACAACATAGGAAGGTAACCACCACATTATGTTACAACAGACAGACCTAACTGTTACTGGCTAGTAATACTTATTTTTTTTGTTTGGTGGTGGTGGTGGTGGTGTGTGTGTGTGTGGGGGGGGGGTAGAATATTTTAATGATGAATAGTCTGCATATATATATATATATATATATAGAGAGAGAGAGAGAGACAGAGAGAGAGATAAATAATGATATGACCAAAAATGTGGTGAATAGCACTTTTACAGTGCTTTAACTGTTTTTGGAATAAAACACATTTTCTTGTTAAGACAAGTGGAGGAGTTCCTTTGGTTCTTGTATTACATAATCATTCCTCATTGTCAATTCTTGCTACTTATTTCAGTGGAGTGTCTAAAGGTAATTATGAAAACTACAACATTATTCAATGTCAGTAATCCCCCTTTCAGTAAGGACGGGATTTTTCTTTACCAGTTACCTGTATGGCTGGGTGGTAACCTCAAAAAGCCATAATCCTTATTATGAAAATCAAGTTTCTGAAAACAATTCTGATTAATTCTGAGCAAAACCTGAATCTTCTGTAAGGAAAGTTATAGAAAAAAATGCAAACGTGCCAGATCTACTGGCATAGAAGGATTAAGTACTAGACCCATGTGGCCTGAGTTGAATTGAGTGCCTGCCCATCGTAAGAGAGGAGGAGGGAGAAGTGTTATGACTAAACTGTCTCACCTCTTTTCAGGAGCAGTACCTGGGATCTCACATGTGGGGTCCATAATTCCATGATAGAATCCACGCTGGAAACCAGAAAACACACAAGAGCACTGACTTCCGGGGACAGAGAAGTCTTGAGGGGTTTCACATACAGAAGGGAGTGATACTCAGCAAACCTGAGAGTGTTACTGAGCATGTACCGGTGGGTAGAGATAAATACAGAAAACCCCAGATGGTTACCTAAATGATGGCCCCTCTCAGTCAACACTCACACCTAGTGAGGGGAAAATGAATAGACTAACCTGCTGAGTGGAGGTGGGTGGGCCTGATGGTCAGCAGGCAGTAGGAAGGGAGAAAAAAGCAATAAAAAATTGCAAATATTCTTTAGCTGTACTTTGTGAAACATTTTTCATTTAACAGAACCAGCACTATGCGCCCAGTATTTCAGGATATGTCAACTGTGAATTTATAGCACTGAGATAGAGGTCAATCGACCGTGGTGACCTGACCTTTGCCTCACTGACACCTCAGCAGAATTAGAGTAACAGTAATGCAACCTGTGTGACCTTACAGAGTAATCTCTTTCTGATTTAGCAGCATATACCACACAGGGACTCATAAATGGATTAATCAAAGAGTTACAAAATCAGAACGACAGCTTATATTGAGAGACACTACCAAATATAACTGCTTGTCTTTAGGCATCTAGAGACTTAACTTAGTCAATAAAAGCCACACTGCAAAAACTGAAAAACCCATGTGGAAATCCTGTGAAAAGCATGTTAGGATGTTCAGGCAGTGCAAAATATGCCTGTGAAAATATACTTCAAAAGTATGTTAAAGATACCAGGAGTATCCAAAAACTGTACATCCCATGAGGGTCTAATGAAAAAAAATAATACATGCCATCAACTTAAAGCATGCTAAAAATCAATATTAATTGCAAACTCTGTGTCTAATAGTTATTCTCTGTACACCACTGAATACAATTAACATAAAATTAAATATGGGCTTACTAATCAATATCAGCTTATTTTATCCCCCCCCCCGACCTTATTTTTTACAGCCTGGTCCCCAGTACCCAAATGTCCACACTTGATCTATCAGCTACTCTCCAACTATCCAGACGTACTCAGTATTTGCTGGGGCTGGTCATAGATCCTTAGGGTGTTCTGGGAGCTTGGCTTGTCAGTGCTTCTGTCTGGGGGGATTTGTTTTTTATGACCTACCCACTCCATTTCCACGCCCCCATGCTCGTTGATTACAATTGATGGCAACTCTCCTCTTTGAACCATGCCTCCCCTTATGGACTGTATCAACAACCACCCTCCTATCTGGGATAGGTACACTCAACCCTTCTCAGTTGCTCTGTAAGTCACCCAAGCTGCTAATCAAACCTGTGTTGGCTGGGACATAGTCAGGTCTTTATCCCTCTCTGCCTCCAGATTGGCTAATATAAGTTTACTTTCTTAATCAATATTAGCATAATCTCCTGTAAAATAAAGTTTCTATTATTCTAAGTACTGCTTGAGACTACTGCAGAATGGATCGGTTATTTCTGCTGTTTCTGGTTTGTTACAGAAACCTATTTAGGAATGCCAGTTTTTTTCAACACATTCTAACAGGAAAATGGTTTGAAGACTACTATGTTTTTTGCACAAACAAACAGTCGCTTAGACAGTATAATGATTGGAGGACGGACTAATGCACTATAAGGCTACATATAAAACGGCAGGCCACAGTGGATCCCAGTTTTACCATTGCTTACTGGCATCTTTATTTCATGTACTATTCTTCCAGTAGAAACAATGACACAGTTATGATGCAGATACCAGATGCATATTAGCCAGCTGTAAAGAGAGTTGCTTACTGCATAACATTACAACAGTTATGTAGCCTGTCTTTGAACAAAGTACCATGAGGAAATAGTATTAACAGATCTGAGTAAATTAACATTTTTTTCAAGCAAGTATGTGCATGATTTTCATTCTGTATTCTAGGATTACACTGTGGTCCTACTGTGAAAGGCGTTTCATTTTGGACCACTGTACACTTACAATTCAATAAAACAAATATGGAAAAATGCCAGTGGAAGCGGACCCATCTTCTATGAGAAGGTCTGTGTCACTGCTACTGCTGGCACATGTGTAGTCATGCCATTTCCATCACAGTCTCCCCTACTTGCCCTATATCAGTCCTACTCTGGTTCAGCAGTATATTATCTAACCTGACAGTAACTGCTTAAGTCTTACTGACTTTTACACGAAAAACAGCTTCTGCATATCAGTCCTGAAGTTCCTCAATTACATAAAATTCATAGATGTTCTTGGCTCCATCCCATGAGGTCTTGGTGCTCTCCACAGCACCCTGGCCCTCTCATCTTTCATAATATTTAAACCAGAATAAGACAGTTACCCTCTTGCCTTATCTGTCAACCCTTCTCCATAACATACATCCATCCTCAACCCTATTTCCCATCCATCCTCAACCCCTATTTCCCATTTTGCATATGGCGTTGGGGTGTCATTTCCGCAGTGACATTCATTTCAAGCCAAGGTTTGCACCACCAGGTGGCTAGCCCTGCTGCTGTAGTTCACTCACACCATTCACTCGTATATACACTCTCCCCTATGGCCAACTTACAGTATCCAATCCACCTACTGCATGCCTTTGGAATGAGGGAGGAAACCGAAGCACCCAAAGAAAACCCACATGACTGCAGGGAGGACATGCGGAGGCACATGCAGACTCAACACAAAAGGCACCCCAGCCGGGAATCGAACCGGAGAACCTCTTGATGTGAGGTGACAACGCTAACCACTGCACCACCATGGCCATCCAAACAACCTAGTCCATAACATCGAAAGATAATATCAGAATGACACAGACATTTGTATTAGCACCTCTTTTCTGTATCTGTGTTTAACATGCAGTTTATCGATCATCAACAAATTATCAACCAATTGCAATTCAAATCTTCATTCAGTGGCATGTTGCAGCTACCTTAATAAGATATTCTCAAGTCAAAAAGTGTTATCAAACAGCAACAACACAGATTACCATTTACACAATATAAGAAATAACATCAGCAAAGACAATTTACATGTTAACACATACTACAGTTGTTAGGCACAACAAATTCATGAATTTGCATATGTTTATTACGGCTCCAGGAACTTCAATATTTTTTTACATTAATTCATCAGTTCAGCAACTGTTCCTGCCAGACAGCACAGCTCTCAAATGTCCATGACTCTGCTTCACAGTTTTGCCCGGTCTCTCAGTAAATGTTTGATTTTCTTGTAAATCACTAAGGATTAGAGTGAATCAATCACTCCAGAAATTAGAGTTTCCTGTTATTCTATTAACTTTCCAAGTGAATTAGAGAAATATTTAAAAAATGTCCCTCATTATGGGCTTTTGTCACTCAGAATTTTGGGGTCTCTCCATGATTTTTGAGCAAAGTAGTTGAGAGCTATGCCAGACAGTAAATCTGCAGCCATGTATAACCAGTACAAAAGTAACTGCAAAACAACACTGTCACTTGTCTGTTTTGTCTGTTGCTACTATAAGCCATACTCCAAGAACTTAACAAGCAGTATTTCTTTTGATAACAATAAATTATGCAGTGAGGTTACTTTGGAATACATTTTGTGGCTTACTTGTACTATACAGACCAGTGGATAATTATACAATGGAATGAATACAAAGCAGAAATTATATGGAAAAGAAATAAAAAAATAAAAAAATAAAAAAAACAGCATTTCCTTATATGTCATATTCTACTATGGAAGCTAGCCTGACCACAAGTGTTTTACAGTAAGCTCTTATACTTGTTCTTTCTTGCAAAAAACAGTTCTGTAAATACAACAGAATTCCTTCTCTATCACTACATTTTTGCTAAGCTCCTTCTAAATATCACTTTACTAAAGGTCCATTTCAAATATTTATTTACTGGGACAGTTCAACTAGGTATAAATCCCTTTTCACTGGAGGCCTGGGCAGAAAAGCTCCACAATGTTCAGAACAAGTCTACAATAACACTGTCCATTCTAACAAAAAAAAAAAAACATTTAATGTCCTACATCAAAAAATTACAGTAAACTCCCCGTTATCCAGGATTCAAGCAACCGGCACTCTCAAGCAACCGGCATTTGATTGGCTCGTATGCCAGCATACAAGCCAATCAAAAATCCCAAAGCAGAGACAACTTTTCAATGCGGAACAGTTCTGCATTGAGTAGAAGTGGCACTGCTTTGCACTTTTGATTGGCTCACATGCCGGCATATGAACCAATCAAAAATCCCAAACGGAAGCCTCTTCTGTTCTATGCAGAACAGCCTGCTTTTCCACACTGAACAGAAGAGGCTTTGCTTTGTCATTTCTGATTGGCTTGTATGGTGGCATACGAGCCAATCAAAAATCCCAAAGGGAAGCCTCTTCTGTTCAATGCAGAACAGCCTGCTGTTCCGCATTAAACAGAAGAGGCTCCACTTTGCGATTTTTGATTGGCTCGTATGTCGATATACGAGCCAATCAAAAATCGCAAAGCATATCTCAAGCAACAAGCAAATGCACTTAACCGGCATCTACCAATCCCCATGGATGCTGGTTAAGTGAGGTTTTACTGTACTGCTAATTTTACTCCACCTACACTTTTAGGTGTTTGATAGTTTCTGCAGTCCCAGCCACACCCTTTAATTATTACGGAACAAGTCCTCTCAATCCTGCAAAAGTTAAGAATGCCTCATTCCTGGGCCCAGATAACATATCAGGTTGCCTGATTATCACTACTAAATATGGCTTATCTGAATCCTTACTTAACATTTCTAATCTTAGCTTCTCCAATGGCTACTTTCCTGAAAACTGGAAAACATCGACTATCATGAATTTACACAAGGGTAGCCCAACCACAGACCCTGGTAACTACAGACTATTGCCTCACATGTAAACGTGAAGGTATTACCTCAGACCTCATTAAACTGGACATTGAAATCTTTTAACCCGAAATCTTCATCAGTTTGGCTTTGTAAAAGGAATATTCTGCATCTTTATTCTCATTCATTTCTTTGAAACAGCCACTCAAACATTGGATACTGGTTATGTAGTACATACAAGATATCTGGACTTGGCCAAGGCCTTTGACACTATTCCCTATGTAGACATTATTGACAGACTTCTAAATCTGAATTTAAATCCATAAGTCCTATACATATGATACATGATATATGCATATATCCACAAAGAGACCAGTCACCCAGGGTTCTGTGCTGGGACCACTCCTGTTTGGCATCTACATCTCTGAAGTAAAAGCCAATACCACCAAAGGGTTCTGGCTGATTAAATTTGCAGATAACTGCAAGCTAGTTACAGTCACTGAATTCCCAAATTACTCGGCCATCCTGCAGGAAGGTTTGCCCCAAATAAATAACTGGTGCCAAAATCAGGGACTGAAACTAAATGCCAAAAAATACATTACTGTATCCTATGGGAAGTTGTATACCCCAGGGAGCTACCACATTGACACTACACCCCATCTGTTTGGGATTTTGGAATTTATGTGGGCAGTGACCAACCTTTCGACCAACTTATGCCTATTGTTGTAAGAAAGTCTTTCTATATTGCACAGCTTATAAACAAAGGGATTGTGTCCAGATCTAGGGGTGTCATTGCCCCCCTTTACTCAGCCCTCTTTAGGCCAATCACAAAGTATAATGCCCCCTTTGCCATATATCTGTCCAAACGAATGCAAGAATTGGAATGCCCACAGAGATACCTTACTAAAAGGATATAAGGTTGTAAAAACAACAAAGGTGGAGAAACGAGGCAGGATCAGAATTTTCCACTTTATTAAGTGCTTTAGTCTGCACAGAGCAGGACTTCATCAGACTAAATTACATAAAAAAACACAACTTTATATAGGAACCAGAAACAAATGTGTGTGCATGGCCCCTCCCACCAATAAACCTATTAATCCACATTTTTATCAATTAAACAATCATGCACAGCAAGCCCTAACACCATGCTGCTGTGAATAAATAACACTTAAAAATACAAGAAATGTATAATGCTTATGTAAAAGCTGCCAGTGCTCTGTGAAATGTTTGATTCTGGGGACCGTTCTTAGTTCCTTTAACCTTGTGGTGTATAATTCAGTCTTCTATGTTTCTAAAGTGTGTTTTTGTCACTGTTTGTCTTTTTTTTATAAACATGGATGTCTTTTAAATACGCATTATATATATAACTAGCCACCATGGAATGTGTAAATGTGTAAGGCCAATTTATAACCAAATGGGATACGTTAATTTGAGCACAGAAATGCAAACTGACTACGATTAAAATGGCCCACAAGGGCAGCTAGCCTAGTATAACCTATGAACATATGTTGTATGTGAATAACTGTTTGCCTGACAGAACCCGTTTTGTTAAAAACACAGGTGCCACTTTTAAAAGTAAATTTGTTACCAGCAGTGTAGCACAGGACTCACATGATGGACCCTCTCCTATTTGATATGTATTTCACAGACTTTGTAGCCAACACTCCTGGCCTATGGCTAGGTCTGCAGACAGTTGTAAATTTGGTGTTGGTATTTAAGCATTCACTGTTTCACAGTTGCTTCAACATGGGTTAGACCATGTTAACAACTGATGCAAGGACAATGGTCTCAAAGTAAACAAAAAAATTCAATACAGTTAATTTTGGGTAAACAAAGTATTTTCCCATATCATCAAGGAGACATGCTCCTCCAATCAGACACTGTTGTAAGGGATCGAGATAATTTAGTTGATAATGCCTTATCTTTTGACAATCATCTTGTCACAGTAGTACTGAAACCCTTCAATATGGCCCATCTAATTTCCAAAGGAATCTCCATTAGCTCCAGAAATGCCTTAATGCCCCCTTTGGCATGCATTTGTCTAAACATATCACTCAACTTAAGAGGCCTTAGACGTTCCTAACTAAAAAGATCAGTGGTCTCAAAAATCTTAGCTATCAAGACCGACTGGAAGCTATCTTTCTCTGCTTAGTTTATTACAGACTCCTCTATTGCGATCTGTGTCTAGTCTTTCGAGTCACAAAAGATTTGACCCTTTTTAAATTCAAATTCCTTCACAGAACAAATTATTTCTCAAATCCCCAGTTAAAGGAACTAAACCTTCATCAACAGATAAATAAGGCACAATGACATAATACACTCATAAGCCAGTGTATTCCCACCTCTGGAACAAACTTTCATTTCATGTCAAGCAGCGTAGCACCCTTGTCATCTTTAAGGTAAATGCAGACACCTGGATGGGCAGCCTCAAATTCTCCTTCTGTCTATCCTTACTGCCCTTCTTGAGGCTGGAGGGAACTTTTGAATAAGGCCTATTGGCTAGCCTTGTAATGGTCTTGAGATGGATTGCCTAGTACTTACCTAAGAAAATATTAATGATAAAAAAAATAATAAGCAAATGCACTATTTTATGTGCACAGTACCTTGTAAGGGACAAAAGGCAGACAAAGATTTACAACTGATCATTCCTGCTTTCGGTGCAGTTAGGAGAAAAGAAATATCACAAAGTGTACTGAAAAGAGTAAAAGACAAACAACTAAAATAAATACTTTACAAATTAAGCTCACGAACAGTAACATATAAATGAAAATAACAGAAAAGAACTCTCTTCTTACACTGTTGAAGGTGCCGAAGGAAAATTGAGCCAAACGTGTAAATAATCTTCGGTAAACCGCAACGGCAGAAATTGCTAAAAAACTTCTAATTTATTCAAAAAGAGATAAAACTCGTAGAATGCCAATATAAGATATAAAATCCAGTCTTCCATCCAGGCTTAAACAAAAATTTTGATTTTAATGTCTATGCAGACTATACTACTGCACATCTAGTTTACCTGGCTACCTGCTGCCAATGTGATGTTTTTACATCGGAAAGACAGATCAACGGCTGAAAGACCGTATTCTATGGCATATGAGGGATATACGTCAAAAGGATCTGAACATGCACTTGCTGCACATATAGCTGAGAACCCTCTACATCATTTTGTCTTTAAAGCTACATAGGTCATTTTTCAAACTATCAGGGAAGGAGATGTGCAAAATCGTACTGAACTACGTGAAATTTCATGGATCACGAACCTGCAAGCTAATCGGCCACCGGGGCTTAAAAGGATAGTTCCATTAAAACCTATACTTAAAGCCAGAAGAAACACAATTGGCCATAAGTAAGGGGTTGGTCCCTTATGAGATATATGATTGTTCCGTACCTAAGTGAATCATTGATCTTGGTTCTTATATGGTATGGCTTAGTTATGTGAGTTAAATTCGTAATACAATTTTTGTGAATTGATTTTGTGCTGATATATTTCCTTATAGCTAAAGTAATAACATCTTAAAACAAAATGAGAGATTCAGGATATTCAGGATTTATGATTGATCTCTTGAATACAATCGGCTCAGTGCCATGAACTATTATGGACTGCCGATTATATGTATGTGGTTTGGCTCCCCTAACTACTTATTTGATATCTAATTTATTAGGAATCTCCTAGAAACACAAAGTTGATTTCTGCCTATAGAAGCATTGGACGCTTAAGGTTTATGATCTTGGAATTGTAACAATAGAGTTTTGAATTACAATTGACTTCTTTGGTGCAAGTCAGAAGAGGCACTTTTCATTGGTGTGAATAGGAGGCTCGTCCTCTTATGGAGTTTGTGATTGGATGTAATGCTAAATATACTGCTGGGATTTACTCGAAGTGAAAATGGAAGCCATTATGTGAAGCGTAAAAAGATACTGATAACTGTTTATGTGTATGCATTTTTGGCTCTGTTTGGGAGGCAAGTTATTAGGGATATTGATGTATCTTCGGAACTACCAAATCAATTTCTAACTGCGGTTGTTCAGGATATACGAGCCTGAAAGCACGAACTGAATACCCAGTTCGGGAGACATCTGACTCTAGCAATCTTTAAAACTAACAGATGACCCCATTGGTGAAAATAGGAGGCTTATCCTCCTATGGAGTTTGTGATAGGTAGTAATGCTGTTTATAACATTGGGATTTTTCTGCAGTGGAAGTCACTATGTACAGGTCTGACTTAGTTTGTGATTGGAGCAGCATTAGGGTGTTCCCATGACCCTCGCTAGGCACTGGACACCTTTTATTTTAAACTTAGCGAGTGACAGTCCTGGAATTATGATCTGAAGAAGGCTTGTTTGCCGAAAGCGCTTATCGGGTACAGAAGGACTGGATTTTATATTTTATATTGGCATTCTATGGTTTTATCTCTTTTTGAATAAATTAAAAGTTTTTTTAGCAATTTCTGTCATGGTGTTTTACCGAAGATTGGCTATAAATGAAAATAAAGTCCTTGAAACAATGGCCTCACTTAACAGTGATGGTCAAAGCAACATTACAACCCTCACAAGGCTTACTGCAAGAACCACAAATGGGAGAGTTTAATCAAAATAATGTAGTGGGAAATCCTGAACTCTTTCTAAGGTGTACAATATTCTGAATAGTTTGATTTATGCAGTGACTAACAGCTATACCTTATGAAGCTGTTGAAATAATTCTAGCTACGTAATTGTTATATCACTTTATTATGGTCTTGCACAGCTCTTTTAAAGGTCTGAGTGTCCCTGGTTCTCCACAAATTCTCTGACTTTGTTTCATGTTTTTGGTTTGTCTCTCATATAATTTATGTTTTTCTTGTAAATCATTTGAGAACTGCAGTAAATAAATAATAGACAGACATTTGAGTTTCAGCTTTATATTGTCAGAAAATGCATGCTAATGCAAAACCAGTTATTCTAGCAATTAAGTACATGAACAATATTTAAATCAGTCCCCAGCTTTGTGCTTTTGTTCCTCATTATTTGGGCACAGTCCCTGAGTCTCACACTGACTGACTGGGAGCTATTCTCTATATTATATATTAAACACACAAACACATACACAGACATACACGCACGCGTGCACACACACACACACACACACACACACACACAGTGGCAATCATCAAATTGATGAAACATTGGCAAACAAACATCTAGACACACCTCTTTGCGTGCTCCAAGGTTATTCCTCTGACTATGAAAGTTTTAAAACAGTGTTTTTGAAGTGGGGCAAGTCCCTCTGCCCTTACACCCCTGATAATTATCTCCAAAAAACTTCGAAGGACCACCAAAAATGTATTCCGTATAAAATTTATTTTAACAAACAATGGAAACAGGATAAGCGCTTTCACGTACGCTACTGGTACGCTTCATCAGATCTAATTCTTTTTCATCTTAGGCATTCTTAAATAGTTATACCAATTAAACTCAATCTAATAATTATTAATTAATTAAACAATCATTAAATTAATTCAATGGCTTGTACATAGGAACTTCCTGACATCAAAAAAGAAGAATATTAAATCCAAGTTACTCAATAGCTTGCGCTTAATAAACGATCATACATCCTTTGAAATTATTATAAAATATATAAATATAAATACAGATATACATATAAAATTAAATTCAATTAAATTACATAAAAAATGTATATAAATAAATATTTATATAGATGCCCAGGTAAATGCATTTGTTTATTTGATTAATGACACCTATCTAATATTTAATATATAACTGCTAAAAACAGCAAAAGAAAAACAAAAATGTATATGTATATATAAATCTAAAAAACATGTTTGAATCTGAATAAAAACATTTTACTTATTTTAATCTACGTCCTTCTAAAACAGTTTTGATACTGATAAATTGATTTAGACCTGGTTCACAATGTGCACATAATCTAAATATCCACTCTAACTCTACTCTTTCTAAGCTGTTCATTCTGTCTCCACCTTTCTTATTGATCCTGACTTTCTGCAATACCCTAAATCTAAAAATATGTCCTGGTGAAGCTGCAACATGTTTCGCTAATGCATTACGCTGATCTTGTTTTTTTATATCATATTTATGATTATAAAGTCTGTCTCTAAATTTTCTTGTCGTCATGCCTACATAAAATGCTTTACATGATAGGCAGTCTGCTAGATATATCAAATTTAGATCATTACAAGTTGCATGAAACCTAGGTATAAATTTAAAATTCAAAATAGGATGAATATAGTCCTGTTCATTTGTAATCATGTTGCACATGTTACATTTATTACAGGGAAATGTTCCATTTTTCTCTATTTTATGTTCCTCTTTTAATTCATGAATATCATTATCCATGCAGAGAAGTCTTTTTAAATTGTTACTATTCTTGTAAGTGAAACTAGGTTTTAAACCTACTATATCTCGTATGTCATGGTCTACTGTCAAAACATGCCAGTTCTTAGATATAATATTGACAATGTCTTTATTGTCATTTGTGAATCTAGTTATTATGCTAACTTTCTTCTTAGTTGTTAACTGGGTTATATATACGATACTCAGTTGTTCTATGTAATGTTTCTGTTTGTTTCAATATTGTCTCTTTGTTATGTTGTAATAATTTCTTATTATAACCTCTTTCTGCAAATAAATATTCTAATTGATTAGCCTCTTCTATAAGTTGATATAAATCTTTACAAAGTCTTGAAAGTCTGATAAATTGAGATTTCACAACATTCAAAAAAATGAATCTAGGGTGCATGCTGTTATAATGAAGTAGATCATTTTTCCAACATGGTTTTCTATAAAGTGTTGTCATAATATTATTATTCATGCCTTTCTTGATTGTAATATCCAGGAAATCAACAGTGCTATAAGAATATGTATAGGTGAATCTCAAAAAATCTGTTGTGGATTCAAGGTATTGTATAAATTCCTTTAGTTTATCTAGACTGTCATCCCAAAACAGTAGTATGTCGTCAACAAATCTTCTATAAAAACAGGACACTATTAAAAAAGCTGCTATCTAACAAGTAAGTTCTTTCCCATTGATGTACTACGAGATTGGCATATGTGTTTGCACAGGGGGTACCCATCGCTACCCCCCATTTTTGCCTATATAGTTTATTCTGAAATATGAAAAGATTATTATTAAGAACCATATCCAATAATGTGCCAAATAAGCTGATGTCACTGTTTGTAAAAGCAGTAGTCTCATTCAAGAGCTCATAAATGGCTTGTATACCAAATTCATTTGGAATAGATGTAAATAGATTCTTAACGTCAAGACTCACTAAGATGCAGCTTTCAGGTATTCCTTCCATAAACATTGAATCTAGTGTCTCAATAAGCTGATAGGTATCCCTAAGTATGTAAGGGATAACTTTCACTACTTGACTTAACTTTTTTTCTAAATATATTGATAAACTTTCAGTTACCCAACCCTCACCAACTACTATAGGTCTCATGGGTGGGGGGAATATGTTCTTATGTATCTTGGGTAAACCCTTTATATGGGGTATATATGGTTGTTTTATCAAAAAATACAAGTATAGTTCTTTATCGATTTGTCTACACATCAGCATGTCATAAAGATTCTCATGTATATTATTAATAATTTTATCTACTGTTAGGCAATCAATTTCAGCATAGGTTAAGTCATCATTCAACATATTAAACATAATTTCATTATACTCACTGGTATCCATTAATACAATCCCTCCCCCTTGTCAGCAGGTTTAACAGTTAATAGTTGATTTCTACGTAATGATTGTAACACCTGCCATTCATTACTAGATATATTAAAGAAGGAACATCTGTGTTTAACAGTAGTGTAATACTCATAAAAGTCATGCTCACATAGTTTAACAAAGCATTCAAGCTGCGGTGACAACATTGGTATAATGTTACTTTTTCTCTTAAAGCACACACTACTTTTAGATGTAGAATCATCCACTTTTTCTGATCTATCAGAGAACATTAGTTTCAATGCAACACTCCGAACAAACAATCTAATGTCAGTTAAAAGTTCATGTAATAGACTGCCTTGTGAGGGTATGAATGACAGTCATTTATTTAATAAAGACAATTCAGCTTCAGACATATTATAATGAGAAAGGTTAAATACCAGAGTTCCTAAA